>NW_015540843.1:272159-291774 GCF_001515605.1 Sinocyclocheilus anshuiensis | reverse complement strand
AAAATATTATATATTAAAAGATATATTTTCTGATAACAAATCTTACCATCTTACATAATTCCACTTCCATTAAATGTATCTTGTTTTAAGGATACTTAAATATTTTACTGGAAAACAAGACTAAATCGATTTTTGACAGTGTGGATTATACAATCTGACGGTGCATGAGAAAGTGTCATCATCGCCCCACACACAGAAACCTTCTTTTGCTCCGATCAGCACAGTTTACACTATAAGCGCTCTGAATATTTCATATTCCATTCCTGTTCTCATTTCTGAACTGCTTTTATGGTTTTCTGAGGACTGTGAGGGGGAAGGGAGCATGAGAAAAGGAGAGACAGGTCTTTCATATTCAGCTTTTCATATTCAGAGGCCGTCTAACTGTAAAGAAGCATTTTCAATATGTTCTTCACATGTGAGCACCTACAGCCAATAAACCCTGACTGACACGTATATTCATAGATGTATATTCAGTTTATGACTGAAGAATCACATTACTTCTGCAGTGTGATGTGTTTGGGCAAGACACACCATCAAGATTTTTTTCAGTCACAGTCAAAGCTGCAAAACTGAAGGAAAGATCATTTGCACTCAAACTTACAATTACCCGTGACACAACGATGACCATGTTAATAAGGAATAAGGTGTAAGAGATATAAGGGAGAGGATGGAGAGGTTCAGCAGATCTCCACAGAAAATAAATTCTTGATTTGCTTTACAAAATCCACTCAAATCTGCACATCGAACAAATGTTAATGCAGTAGAAACACATCAGGGTGCACACTCAATTTATTTTTATTTTTTTGTGTGGTGAAATGGGTTAACAATATAATGAATGAAATACAGTCGTTGTTGCTTGCTGACGTGGCTGTAAGTAGCCAATGTATTCTTAGTTCACATAGTATGTAAACTTTAACATCACAGTTTTGGTGTTCAATTTTTTGTCAGTTTCCTGTTAAATGCACAGCATTGTCACTAGGTTGTTAAATCAACAAAAAAAAACCGCGAAATCTGCTGTGTCGTTCAAGTAGTTTGAATAGTTAGGTGTTGAAAATAGTTTTAACACATTACTCTTGATGCAAATACTTCTATAATATAATAATTTTATTATTAATATTATATGAATTTAGCATTTTTTGCTCCATGTCAAGATTCTGCTTTTGGAGTGAATCTCCTATACTGTTATTTTTTTCACATTTTCATGTTACACGTTACGTTTAGTTTTGTTACAAACAAATCCGATTTTTCAAATGATAATATCTTCATTAACTTTTAGTACGAGTAGTTTGACTGTGAAAAGTATTTTACAATTTCTGTCACCAGTTTTGCATTGAGTTTCTCATTATTGCTGAATATGCTGGAAATGGTCTAAAGTTAAACATTCACCAATAAGGACAGGCTGTAGAGCTTTATAAACTCTTCCCCTGATTTATGACAAAGAAACAGCACAGGTGCAGCAAAAGTAATTTAAAATCACCGCAAATGCTCACCAACGTAGTGTGAATAGGGAGATTATTCGTATGTTATTTATTAATTCCCTCACAATGCATGAGGTGAGCTCTATTGTTTCTGAGGATCAATGTAATCCACAGGAAACCTCACACCCGGCATCTGGACACAACCTTTCACTGCTGCCTCATTCACCTCAAGACACGGCTGATTGTTTCAAAGGTCACCATATGAAGCAGATCCCCCCCACCCCTCAAAAGCACAAGGAACATGGGTAAGAAGATTAAATCTGTTTTATGTGAGATCCATCAGTATAAAATGGGCTGTTTATGAAGCAAATGATGTTTTCTTATGAACATGCTTTCGAAAAGTGTTTCGTATGTCAAAAATGGTGGTGCGATGTTGTGTTTGGAACTGTAAGTTGTCAAGTTAGTCAATTAAATTACCACCAGAACAACCACCACACGACACAAAAACACTGCTATCAAATGTATATATTATTAAATTATTCAAATAAATAGTCATATAAAATTAAGTGTATCACACAAATTTAAATACCACAAAGATGCCTGTGAATCATTTGTCTGTGAATCACTTATCAGTGAATCTTTTTGCAACCTGTTCATGTAAATCTAAAAATACTGATTCACTCAAATGAATCAGACTTCACATATGATACTTTGCAAAAGAGTCCATTACACTATTTTTAAGAACAGCTGAACTGGCTGACTTTATTAGTCAAATGAGCAACATCACCTCCTGAAGGCAAATCTGGAGGAGATCAGTTAAGTGTAGAGCCCGACCGATATGGGTTTTTTGGGGTCGATACCGATACCGATATTAGGGAGTAAAAAAAGGCCGATACCGATATATCGGCCGATATTCTTTGTGTATATTATAGTACAGTACCAGTCAAAAGTTTGGACACTTTCCCATTCGTGTGTCCAAACATTTGACTGGTACTATATAGAGAATACAGTATATACATAAACAGAATATATATACACAAACACATTTTTTGCAATGATCACTCAAATGTGGTGATCAAACACTTATAATGGTGACAGAGATATGTAAGGGCATTTAACAATTTAACAATAAACTTGCGATGAGTGCGATGCACAAAGTAACGGGGTGTTAGTTGTAACACACGTGGTTTGAATATTTATTTTACCATAGTAACATTTAAATTCTGGCTTAAGTAAATTTTTTATCTCCGTTTTTATTATTCATTTAAAATGAGACAAATTCGAACGCCACCCTCCGCGCGTCGGTAGCCCCCCGGGATCACTAGATCGGTCGGCGCCGGACCGCGAATTTAACCACCTGTAACTCCCGAACCCTATCCACGTGGGGGTGGTCTCATTCGAAAGAGAGCCTCGAGACGTACACTCGATTCGCGTTCGAGAGGGTTCCTTGAGCTGAAGAGATCCCCCGAATTTGGTGCGGATTCGCCACGCCGTTACGGAGATATGGCCGTTGGTTTTCCAATGACTTAAGCTTTAAAGCGTTTCATCCAGGTCGCCAGTAGCAAACAATGGAGCGCGCTCTGCTGGACAAAATAAGTAATTACACCATTTCAAGCATTTTATCTGCATTATATGTTCTGTAAAAAAAAATTCATATCGGCGGCATATTCGCCAATATCGATATATCGGCGACAGGCTCATATCGGCCGATAATATCGGCAAAACGAGTTATTTTACAGCATGCTCAGCAGCAGTGAGTTGACAGGGTTTGGTTGACGGTCTACACACATTATATACATCTACACACATTAAAGACTTTTACAGCACTATAATGAAGCGCTTGGACCTCTCTTGCCTCAGGCTAAACAAATCAGCCACGTGTCTCATGTCAACACTGAGCTTCCAGTTTCATTGTTCCTGATGAATAGAAAGGAAAAGAAATGCTCTCAGATATTAAAACACCTTTAAGGCTCTTCTCTTTGCCAGCGTCATGATTCCTGTCAGAAAACCTACAAATTATTTAATATCCCACTGTGCTTCAAAAATTGCAGTGATTTGATCTTCTAATACAGTATCTACTCAAAACTCTTAAGACATCAGTGGTTTCTGTGTAAAGACCTACAGGTTTTATGGTCAAAACAGTCCTGGTCTGGGTAACAGAACCCTGTTAGTGGAAAGGGGCTTAAATTTGGCATCAAACTCTCTTTGCAGAAGATCACGGTCCATGCTTTATAGAGCTGGAGAGCTGTAGAAGATGTAGAGTAGGTTCCATCCAAATGACCTGAGCACCTCCTCCCCTCACATGGTGATCCCACTGGAGAATGGGATAATCCGGGTCGGTCTCATGCTGTGTGATTTGGCCTCAACACCAGCACCCTTCTGCCAAACAACAGGCCATGAGCCAATCCTCCACTCTCTGTGATGATAAGACTGTGTGGACATCAATCAACACATCAGAAGACACAAACCCCTCAGTAAGATCTTTAAGATGCATTCTCATTTTTGCTCTGGGCCTTCAAGCCATGACTATCGCATTAAATCTGGTCCACACCGCAGCTTATTCTAACCAAGAACCGCCCACTTGGACAGAAAATACAACTGAACCACAGTGGTGAAGGTAAATCGGCACCATAATAATACACAGATATACATTAGTGACACAAAACCGTTTGTGTCAAAGAATATCTGTTCAATTATTGAAAACTTTACACACATTTAACGTATGAGAGAAACTGAAGCTGTTTCAAAACTGCAACTAAATTTCGAGCTAGGCAAATTAATAATGACCTAAAAGCTCATCAGAATCTAGCATGTTTTATATTGTTATTAGTAGCAGAATTAGCCTACTAGTAGTATCATTATCTTTTCAGTATTATTGTTCATTTTTTAATGATCTTTTAGCATCTGAAGCACTACTACCAGCTCATAAGTTCTGTTAATATGTCTAATAAGCATTCATACATTTTCAGTCAAGATGGTTGCTCCGTTTTAGTTGTAATTACTAAAATTATAACAAATTGACTGATTTTTTTAGTGCTGTCAAACGATTAATCGCATTCAAAATAAGTTTTTGTTTACATAATATATGTGTGTATACTGTGCACATTTATTATGTATATGTAAATACACACACATACAGTATATATTTTGAAAATATTTACATGTATATATTTATATTCATATAATTTATATTGTATATAAATATATTTAAAATATAAACATTTTTTCTTAAATATATACATGTATGTGTGTATTTATATATACATAATAAATATACACAGTACACACATATATTATGTAAAAAAAAAAAAAAAACGTTTATTTTGGATGCGATTAATCGTTTGACAGCACTAATTTTTTTATTAAAAGTGTAGTTGATATGCTTTTAGACCACATCACATATGAATGTGCATCTTTATTAAAATCTGTGGATTTTATGAAGAAAAGAAATTTGAAATGTACCAAACCATTCATATAACAAGGTGTGCATGGAGGGTTGCAGAGATCAAGAATAATTCATATGAAGTGGAAGCTACTGGTCTCATCTAATAAACAACAAACAAACCTTGTCATGTGACTGTCTACAACAAGAACAAAACTGGATCCTGACTCCCAATTTCCCCCAAACTAACAGTTGTCTATTGCCGATTTAGGCCCTTCAACAGTTGACAGCAGCCATTGACATCCATAGTTTGGAAAAAAAAAATACAATGGAAGTCAATGGCTTCTATCAACTATTTGGTTAACAATATTATTCAAAATATCTTCTTTTGTGTTCAGCAGAAGAAACAAACTCATACAGGTTTGGAACAAGTGGAGGGTGAGTAAATTATGATATTTTATCACTTTAACACGACACAAGAACATATTCAATAAACAAATCAAAGTCTTTCAACTGCCTCCATTTCAATGATCTGAAATACCAAAAACTCATTTCTTTCATCATGTCTGATGAAAGCGCAGCTCTCTTTAGTTTCTCAGCACAATGAAAGACAGTATTGTACTGTATTCAGAAACTGATCATTTTCTTGCTTTAATAAAGCTGCAGATCAATATTCAGACAGCTGCCTATGCTTCTGCATTCTGCCTGTGAGATTCAACATGGCACTTCATCTCACAGTGAATCACTATTTCATTACACGGACACAAATGAAATGCCATATGTGAGCTCCGGCAGCTTCTATGACTGCTGTTGAAATCAATCTTTACTGAACTATCGCAGGCGTTCGCGTGTGAATGTGACAAGTGAAACTACATCTTGTTTATTTTATTGTGTGTGGTGGAGCACGACAGCCTGAGTCCAGTTCAGTTTGACTCTTCTGTTTGCTGTATAACAAACAGCTTGCATCATTTCCAGTGTTATTTTCCAGATGAAAATGTGCTGTACGCTTAACATTTCCTCAATGTTTGCTAACATTTATTTTCACTAGAAGGGTACATGAAATCTTGATTGGATTTCTCTCCTAGGAAAACTGTCTTTTACATTATGAGGGGGGAAAAACGGTTCAACATAATGATTCTTTCACAAACATTTCTGGATTTGATTAGATTAACATTAATGACACAGACAGCAGCAGGTTTATTGGGCTGCTGTCACTTTAAGACTGAATACACAGATCCAATATATTGATACCATCCAGTTTTCACCCAACTGATTGTTCACTTATGACATAACCGACTGTGTTTACTTTTTCCACATGCTGAGTATTTTGACATAACTGTGTTTGCATTTGACTATTCAAGCGTAATAGAACGTGAAAGAGAACTGATTTCGGGATTGCATGCTGTCTGAGAGAGGTGGCTTCCTGTGTGTGTGTGTCAGTCAGTCAGCGTGAGCACCACATTGAGTTCTTTTTCACAGCTTATTGCCCTTAATAACAGTTATCAAAACTTCAAGTAATACTGTGTGGATATATTTACATACCATTGATTAACAAACATTTTTCTCTTGTTTTCCTTAAAGGGGTCTAAACCTCAAGGTATAAAATTGTGCTGCTAGATGTATTGTTTTTTTGTTTTTTTTTAATAATCGTTTTGTTAGTGCTGAGCGGTATGACCAAAAATTTATATCACGGTATTTTTCAAAATTATACCGGTTTCACGGTACATGACGGTATTTTTTTTTTCATGCATGACCGGGTGTTAACCATATTTTCTACAGATTGAGAGGAAATAATGCCTGTCATGATGAGTGAATACTGTCAAAAAATACCACACTAAATAGTGACTAAACATGACCCCAATTAATGTTAACCAGGAGTCACTCTCATTTATAATCGCTGCATCGTCTGATAAAATCAACATGCATCTACACTAAAGAGCAGCTATGCGGTTGTTTTGGCTATATTACTTTTTTTGTCTCATGCAGTGCACTGCCTGCGTCTGAGTAACAAACTAAAAAAAACAAATAAAAAAGTGCATGTGATGAATATTTGTGGCGGTCAATGTGGATATTGTGGATGAGTTCTTCTGTGTCATCACGTTCTAGTAGTTCTACTTTCACGCTTAGTAACTAACTTTCTAACTCACTAACTTTTACGCTTAGTAACACATACAGCTGTTCCCTCACCACAGTGCAACAGTGAAAAGGAAGCCCTTTCAAACAGTGTCGCGTTCCGAACATTGTTTAAGCGACATACTATTGCTGTATTTTAAAAATTCGTATCATAACAAAAGTAAACACCGGTATTCGGTATGAACTGGTATACCGCCCAGCACTACGTTTTGTTAAACTTATGCTTAAAATATGTAACGAACAACTGACCAATGGGGAAGAAAAAGTTAGTTCTCCTGAAAGCAAGTCACATTTTTGTGTCAGGTAAATGTGTCTTGTTTTCTCACACCAGTCTCAATAACAGTGCAAGCACCTCGAGAACATCATGCTGAAGAGATTTATTGACTGTCTCTTGTTTTCTTGTCTTTCTATGTTTGTGAATAATCCACACAATGAGGCTACATATCTGTTATTACAAAATCAAACTCATAACTGATTCATGAGATGTTAAAAACACTGTCATATTCTTTATTCTTTCTAATAACTCCTTCATCTTTTATTCAGTTGTTTTGTTTTCAGGTTATGGTGTTAAATAATGTTAATGGATCCCAGATCAGGATGTGACAGGTAAAAAGCACATCCATAGGAAACACATTAGCCTGACAAAGCTTTCTGTCTCCAGATGGATTATTCTCTTTAATCTTATGGTGTCTGTGCTCAGTTCCCTTTCGATACTTCACTCGTACTGCGTCTTGCTTAAGACGCATATGGGAAAAAGCCTTTTTTCTCCTGAACTGAAGCCTATTTCATTCACGCAGTGAAACTGCACGGCCATTGGTTCGTGCAGGGCTTTAAAAACGAACCAATGGCACGGCAGCGGAGCTGCACGAGCCTATGGCGACGAAGCCCGCCAAAGCCCGCCAGAATGGGCGGGGCATCCGGCTATATAAGCGGGCGCTCGCCACAGGATTCTCAGATTTTTTCTGCTTCAGCGACGACTCTACGCTCATCGCTGATCCTGAAAGCCTGCGGCCCCGCCTCCCCGCGCTCATGTTTCTCTCCTCCCAGCTACCTCGGAGGAAGCAATGACTAGCTCACGGGTTGAACGATCAGAATTGAGCAAACCTCTACACACATCATGCGTGCTTAATCTGCCAGTGTGTGTTACACATGGGGCACCTCGTTATACGAGCAGCTTAATCCTCCCAGGCAGATCAAAGCAAAACGCGGGCGGCTTCGCATTTGTGTGTGCGTCGCTAAGCCCCGCCTCCCCTGCTCTAGTGTTTCTCTCCTCCCAGTTACTCGGAGCCAGAAATGGCAAACTCGCGGGTATGATCGATCAGGCCTGCGGATATTTGTGAGGCGGCCGGCTGGGCCTCGCTGTCCACATTTGCGAGGTTTTATAACCTGGAAGTCCTCATACAGGTTTGGAACAAGTGGAGGGTGAGTAAATTATGATATTTTATCATATATTTTATGATATTTTTATCACACACATGATCCTTTCCGCTTGAAATGGCACGCGCTGCGTAAACAGACATGACAGAGAGCCCTTGGCCGTGCCGCGCCGCGCCCAAGTTCTCTGGTATTGTTCACCTGTTAGCTCTCGACCCCTGGGTGTCGGAGTTACGGGTATACTCTGGAACGATTAACCAGGCCGGGTGTGACCTAGAAAGCTCAGCCCGTTTAGCCTTGGGTTATTGTTGACTTCTCTATAAGCATTGGTTGCTTATGGAAGTTATACCTTTAGTCGTTCCACTACATTAGCACGGCGTGATTGGACTGTTCCCATATGCGTCTTAAGCAAGACGCAGTACGAGTGAAGTATCAAAAGGGAACGTACTCGGTTACTAACGTAACCTCGGTTCCCTGAGATACGGGAACAAGTACTGCGTTGCTGGCCGTGCTATGTAGCTGCATGACTCAGTCGTCGCTTCAGTCGAAGTAAACCTGAGAATCCTGTGGCGAGCGCCCGCTTATATAGCCGGATGCCCCGCCCATTCTGGCGGGCTTTGGCGGGCTTCATCACCATAGGCTCGTGCAGCTCCGCTACCGCGCCATTGGTTCGTTTTTAAAGCCCTGCACGAACCAATGGCCGTGCAGTTTCACTGCGTGAATGAAATAGGCTTCAGTTCAGGAGAAAAAAGGCTTTTTCCCATATGCGTCTTAAGCAAGACGCAGTACTCGTTCCCGTATCTCAGGGAACCGAGGTTACATTAGTAACCGAGTACGTTCGTCTTGGTAACACTTTAGAATAGAGAACACATATTCACTATTAACTACGACTTTTCCCTCAATAACCTCCTAATTTGCTGCTTATTAATAGTTAGTAAGGTAGTTGTTCAGTTTGCAGTCGGCTGTAGTCTGTGCGGTGTGTTCGAGCGCAGCTTTTTGGTCCGACGCTGCCGACGTGAGGCGACAACACCGTCGGCTTTCGTTGCCACTAGTTCTTTGAAGTCGGCTTGGTGTGTCCCGGCCTTTAAGTTTAGGCATGGGGTAGGATTAAGGGATCTAAAATATGGTCATGCCAAATAAGGCATTAATATGTGGTTTAAAAATACTAATAAACAGCCAATATGCTAGTAATATGCATGCTAATAAACAACTAGTTAATAGCGAGAATAGGTCCTTAAAATAAAGTGTTACCGATTTGGTCACACTTTATTTTAATGTGCCGTTGTTACAGTGTAATTACACAAATAACTACTAGGACTGCACGATTAATTGAATGCTATTGTCATGCGCATCTTGTCAGTAAAGCCGGTTCTGTAATCAGTAGTAAAACTTTCCCCGCGAGAGCGCCCTCTGGCCTTCGGATGGAGATTTACTACTGATCACAGAACCGTGCTTCACTGAAAGATATGCATGACAAATGCAGCTTCTGCCTAATCGCGATTTAATTTCGATTAATCGTTGCAGCCCTAGTACTAAGTAATATTAATTAACAACATGTACTTACTATAGATTTAGGGTTGGGTTTAGTGTTATTATCTTATACTTATACATAATTAACTGTTATTACTAAAGTAAATACAACAGACATTAAAATAAAGTGTTATCAAAGATAACCAACTTACATTTGGCCTGTTTCGCACACAAAACAATCATGTGACTTTAGTGTACTTGGGACATAGTGCTATAGTTTATATTGTATATAGTTACATATACTGCTATCATGGTGCATTTTAGCCTTTTTAGATCCACTTATAATGGAAGTGAATGGGGCAAAACCCATTCACAAAAAGTAAATGTTAAAATACTATTTTAAAAGTATATAGTCACAAGACATAAACAATATGTATGTTACCATGATTTTGGCATTTACTGCGTAGTTATTAGGCTTGCAGCGATAGACGGTTAAGGCGCAACACCGGTTAAGTCACTTGCCCACCGTCGTTTTGATTTTTTATAGAAATAAAAATCATTTAGTTCAGTAAAAGAACAGACACTACAATTAAAAACTGAACACGGATGCTCAATGCAGCGTGCCGAACGACAGTCGCATCACAGATCAGATTTCATTTCTCCAGTGAGGAGAGTGAGTCGAGCTGACTGACAAGAAGAGTGGGGTGAGACAGACAAGATGATAGCGGATGATTTAGTTTCGAAACGAAATGCAAAAGCGCCTGTTTGGCAATATTTTGGATTTTGAAAAGCCTGTTGACTTTTGCCGTTTATCTAAGGTGATTTTGGAAGTTTTTTTTAAACATTCGTTTCTTATTTAATTGGTTTCACATTATTTGCTGATTTTTACTTTATTTAAACTTTGTGTCATTTATTTATTTTATTTGACATCAAGGTGTATGCCGTGCCTCCAAGCTTTCTTACTCGTTTTGCTAATAAACGTTCTACGTTTCTTATTTATTTGGTTATATATTATACATGTTTACGTACCCTATTTCCAGTTTTGTATACCTATGTAAGTTTTGTATACTTTATGTAAGTTAACACCTAACTGCCGCTAATTCAAAAGTGAAAGTAAAATGCGCAGGCCGCTTTTACAAGCTATTTAAAAGCGAAGGAAAGCGAGGAAAAGAGGGAAAATTCAAAAGAACTAAAAACGAACAATTGCTTTATGCCGAATTGCCGCTAATTCAAAAGTGAAAGTAAAATGCGCAGGCCGCTTTTACAAGCTATTTAAAAGCGAAGGAAAGCGAGGAAAAGAGGGAAAATTCAAACTAACTAAAAACTAACAATTGCTTTACGCCGAATTGCTGCTATTTCAAAGTGAAAGTAAAATGCACACACCGCTTTTACAAGCTATTTAAAAGCGAAGGAAAGCGAGGAAAAGAGGGAACGCCCCACCCCCACGGTGATACCGGTATTACCGGTGTTGTCACGCGTCGATTAACCGGTGGGAAAATTTCCTCACCGTCACAACCCTAGTAGTTATATGCAATTTGACTTCATAAGCCCTAAATAATATACAGTACAATATTTAACAGAAGAATTAATGTAAGGGTCTTTATAAAATGATAAGCGTCACATTTCTAATTTTGAGCCGTAAAGCTATTCTTGCTATTTTTACGGATGTTTTGAAGTTGTAAAATTGGATATGACTTTTACACAGTAAGTGCCAAAATTATGTCAACATCGCCTCTTTGCTTCTACTGTAGGTTTCTCAACATAACCTAATTTTTTATGAAAACAAGGCATGAATCTTAATTTGTTAATTAATCAACATTATGCCACAAATGCTGTCAGTTGAGCTTAAATTGTTTTGAATCTCAGATATTCCTACAATGATAGACCTTTTAGATTTTTGGGTGAACTACCCCATTAAACAACACTGTAGCCAACTCAGGAACATGATGTTCATCTAACAAATGCTGCTTTTAAACAGTAAATAAAGACAGAAACACATGCATTTGGAATGCACATGCAGAAGAGCGACTGCTTAGAAGTTATCTTTTCTCTGTCTGTCTTTTTGTCCATGTTCAGGAAAAGTGTTTTTTTTCCCTCGCAGTGACCTTGTCAGAAAAAAACAAATCAAAGTCTCATTCATTACAATGGGCGGCTCTTTGTTCCGCCCGTATCTTTGAGTGACAGCACAAGGACAGCCTCTCTTTCCTCAATTATTTCTGTCCTCATCTGTTTTACTGCCACCCTACAAAGACAGACTGTGAAACTGGAGCTTTACAAGACACAAGCAACACCATGACTACTTTAAAGCAGTTCAACTACAGCTACTTTTCTCTGAGGAGTCTGGCGTCACCTGACCGCTCAGAAGGAAAATGCATCTGATGGGTCGAGCTGATGTCACTATTGATTACCACAGTTAACGTGGTCAGATTACCATGGTTTAAAGAATCCTTACAGATTCCAAAGCTTCCTGGGAATTCTCCGAGGATCTGAGAGGAAGTCCAATAACTGTCCACATGAGACACTGACATCCACCGAATGCTGATCAATGAAAATGATCACATCACCCTTCAGTTGCACTGTTTTAAAGTGGTTTATTTTTGGCCTTGCATCACATTGCAGGTTTTGAACTTCAGCTCCGACTATCAGTTCCAGTACGTCCACCATCATATTGGGATATGAATACATTTCTGTAATGAAGATGTTACGCTTAGTTAAAGGTCTTCAGTCACACTTTAACCAGCATGAGCAGGGGCATGTGGTGCATGTTTTAAGTAATAAAGTGAAGTTAGATCTGCAGGCAGGAGATGTGAAGTGTCTTTGAGAGCTTGTGAGGCTCTCTTCATTTACAGTGAGTCACTAGAGCGCTGTCGTGACTCTTTCCCGGAGGGCGGTGTGTGTTTAAACTGTCCTCAAGCTATTAATAGCTCTGCTGCTTCAGCTGAATATGAAGCATGCCACCTTCCGGCTGCTGCACGCCAGCGACACCAGGAGAAGAATGTCATGAACCTCGAAGCAGCATGTGCTATAAATGCTAAATAAACAAGCAGCAACCTTTATCTAAAGTGACATTTATACAATCCATGACTTTTTATAAACCATTTAAAGCCTAAATCCCTAAATGTTTTGTTCGGAGAATCATTGGATAGGTTTGATCATCTATTCAAATTAACATAGCAGGAAAAGTAGCTACATAAAATTAAAACTGTAGGTGGGGTGAGTGAATATCCAGCGCTCTTTCCACCCTCGATTCCACAACTGAGGTGAGACCCTTGAGCAAGACACCGAACCCTCAAGGAAAGGAAAGGAAGTGACTTGTGGCCAAGTATGGTGACCCATACTCGGAATTTGTGCTCTGCATTTCACCCATCCAAGTGCGCACACAGACAGCAGTGAGTAGTGAAACACACACCCGGAGCAGTGGGCAACCAATGCTGCGGCGCCCAGGGTGCAGTTGGGGGTTCGGTGTCTTGCTCAAGGGTCTCACCTCAGTCGTGGTATCGAGGGTGGAAAGAGCGCTGGATATTCACTCACCCCACCTACAATCCCTGCCGGACCTGAGACTCGAACCTGCGACCTCTGGGTTACAAGCCACGACTCGCCTAATGGTTCTACATGGTTATGTAGACCATTATCCTAATGGTTCTACAGAATGCAAAGATAAGTAAAAATTTAATTTTCTACATTTTAACTCAAACTGTGTAACATTCAACCCTGTTACCATGGTTACTGTAAAAAAAATGTTCAAACTAATATATAGTTCACCCAAAAATGAAAATTATGTCTTTAATTACTCACCCTCGTGTCGTTCCAAACCCATAAGACCTTCGTTCATCTTCAGAACACAAATTAAGATATTTTTGATGCATTCCGAGAGCTCTCTGACCCTCCCATAGACAGCAAGGATCCTTACACGATCAAGGCTCAGAAACGTAACAAGGACATCATTAAAATAATCTACGTGACATCAGTGGTTCAACTGTAATTTTACGAAGCTACGAGAATACTTTTTGTGCTCAAAGGAAACAAAAATAATGACTTTATTCAACTATTTCTTCTCCTCCACGTCACCCTGTAGCGCCATTTTGGAGAGTATCACATACGTAAACAACGTATGCTGTTCTGTGTCAGCAGCACCATACACGGACACGCTGTTTACGCTTTGATCTGAACGTAAACAACATATCCGCGTACATACGTTGTTTACGTATGTTTTACTCTCCAAAATGGCGCTATAGGGTAACGCGGAGGAGAAGAAATAGTTGAATAAAGTCGTTATTTTTGTTTTCTTTGCACACAAAAAGTATTCTCGTAGCTTCGTAAAATTACGGTTGAACCCCTGATGTCACATGCACTATTTTACCAATGTCCTGCTACGTTTCTGAACCTTGATCGTGTAAGAATCCTTGCTGTCTATGGGAGGGTCAGAGAGCTCTCGGAATGCATCAAAAATATCTTAATTTGTGTTCCGAAGATGAACGAAGGTCTTAACAGGTTTCAAACGACATGAGGGTGAGTAATTAATGACAGAATTTTCTTTTTTAGGTGAACTATCCCTTTAAACTATTTTTAAGAGTATCAGGTACTATTTTACACCCTATTCATTAAGGGTGTAATGGTACACATATTTGTACCAAACATTTTCGGTATGGGTCTTTCGGTTCGGTATGCATGTGTACCAAACAAATACAGGGTTGTTTTAACATACTGTATATGTGACGATACTATTCATGTTCATATTCATTCATGTACTAATCAATAGCAATTCTTAATTCCCAAATTCAATCTTTTTTATGCTTTTTCAGTTGATGCGTGAATAAAACCTCACTATACTTTATATAGCATGCCTCCTGTCTAATACTCCAATAAATTCCATCTATTTAATCAGGAAATTCAAGCAACAAATGCCATTTTGACTGTTTACTATTGTACTCTTGCATTATTGACACACTTTTCCTGTTTAACACTGTAAAGCTGCTTTGACACAATCTGCATTGTACAGTATAAAGTGCTATGTAAATAAAGATGACTTGACTTGACTTTAAAGTGGCATGAGCCTTATGTACAATTTGCATTTGATTTTTTTGTGATTATTATAGCTAAAATTAAACAGCAATTGAGAGCACCAAAAACATACTGAACCATGATTTCAAAACCGAGGCAAGTACCGAGCCATAATTTTTGTGTACCGTTATTCCCCTACTGTTTATGGAAAGTACCTGTGTAGGAATTGTACCTGCAAGGTTTCCGACTTCAGTCAAGATCTTAAACAACTACACCACCATACCAAAATTCAGGACAGTCCAGTTTTTTCAGTTTCTCTCAAGACAGCTTTATCTAGCAGAAGTCCAATCTGGATGTCTTACTAAACGTGATCAACTACTGTTCCACCTGTTATGATCTTTTTAGTGAACTATGTTTCATGAGATAAATAACTCACACACATCACTCTGTTATCACCCTCACATCATCCCTTTAAAACCTATAGTGAAGTCATGAGAAAACTGTATTTATTAGTGTTAGTAATGTAACAACCAATAACAACGCAAGTGTTTCTTATAAATGACTTGCAGTATTGCTTCTAGTTATTTATGTATTCAGACATGCAGTCCGTATGGATCCTGAATATGTAAGCAGTTCAGCATTTTATTTAACTAAGAGAGATAAAATCTTAAATAAATAAGCCATATAATATTTACATATATTCAAAAAATACAACTTTTATTATCACTCTCATTTTTAAAATTTGATAAACATCTTGCAGAGTCTACATATGAATAACTGCATAAATGGAGTCATGAGAGTTCAGTAATGCTGCATTACTTGGAATTATAATTCATTTGACTTCCCAGGAATATTAGTGACAGAATGGGAAATATGAACCAGCAGTCAAGCCTTTAATTTACTAGAATAAACTCAATTCTCTGAACACTTTGTTCAGTGCAGTAAAAACTCAAACACTGCATGTTTTCTCCAGAAATTAACCTTCATTATTGTTCATTCATACTCTCAACAGAGCTTTTCTATAAGAACAATTTCCTGTAGAAAAACATGCTGAGCATTTGAATACCAAGGTAAGTACGACTGCGCCATCAAAAATGTTGTACTTCCATCCCATAATACTCAAATAACCTTGACAAGAATGTTTCTGCTCAGTATATAAATCTTAATGTTTTAACGGTCTTCAAAGCCACTGCTCCTCCACTTGTATACAGATGTTTTGTTGTTCACTATGATTACAATTGTTTGGTGATGGTCAAACTAGAGAAGAAGCCTGGTGGGGACCACAGCATACTACCATCTCATGCTAGCTGAAAACCCTTCTGAATCAAAATATGACTACTAAAAGACCATATGTTTTCATGGACTTCACAAACACATTAAAGCAAAGGCCACAAGATCAACAGCATCAGTTGAGCCACACAATCCACAGAAAACACACATGGGCTCTGGGCACCTCATCAGGCTTCAAGGTCTAAAGCAGGTCCACATGACGACAGAAAGCTCAAAAAGTAGTGATACACTGAAATTTTGACAATATTGCAAATGACAATATTGTTTTCTTGCTTTTAAAGGGGAAGTTCACCAAAAAATTTAAATTCTGTCATTAATTACTCACCCTCATGTAGTTCCAAACCCGTAAGACCTTTGTTCATCTTCGGAACACAAATGAAGTTTTTTTGATGGAATCTGAGAGCTCTCTTTTGGGAATATGACCCTTGTAGGGAGGTCTTGGGGCATCCCCCCCAGAATAAAGTTTTTGAGAATTTAACATGTAAATGAAGCGTTCTGGTACACTCTGACAACAAAATAAAGGAAAAAGACAACATATGCTTCAAGTTAAAAAAAGCACATTTATACCACAAACTTTTTGGACAGTGCAACTCTGTTGTCATCGGTGTTCATACTTCTCTTTGTGAGCAGTGGAGTCATTTATTTTTGCAAATTTTAATGTTCACATTAAAGTGCGCATACTATCAACAAACTCCATCTTTTCACTGCAGAGGAAACAGAAGCTGCATCTGAAGTGGCATTAGATGTATTTACACCAGGGGTGTCCAATCCTGCTCCTGGCGATCGACTGTCCTTCAAAGTTCAGCTCCAACCCTAATCAAACACACCTGAAGCAACTAATTAAGGTCTTCAGGATCACTTGAAAAATAAAGCCAGGTGTGTTTGATTAGAGTTGGAGCTGAACTTTGCAGGACAGTCGATCGCCAGGAGCAGGATTGGGCAACCCTGATTTACACAGACTGTTTAATGAAGCTGAGGTGCCATAAATGCATTTACACCACAAAATTTAAAATGCATAAATAATTTTATAAGATTAATGTTTTAAATATTTTTGAACATACAAGTTAAAAATGTTGGGAAAAATGCAAATTACAAATTGCGAACTTTGTGTCTGTTTCACTCACAATGAAGAACTTCCACGCCGACGACATGTTTACATGCGGATATGAGTGTAAGTGTGCCGTCAAAACGGACTGGCTGTGAGATGAGGTGTGTTCGATTTGAAGCAGCAGCGCGCAGACCGATCGGACATCAAAGTACCACAAGAGCGATTCGAAAGCATGCGGAGCTATCTGCTCTCTGTAGCTCTCACGGTGCTTTGATGTCATACAGCGGTCAGTCTGTGCATTGCTGCTTCAAGTCGAACCGAGAAAGGGACTTTGGTCGAACACACTCCTGTCTATGAGCTTGCAATCTTTCTCTCTCTCTCTCTCCGCCCAGACCAAAAAACAAAAATCTTCGGATCTAGACGATTCACATAAATTACATATTTTGATTCAAAGTGTTGAATATTGCTGAAAAGCGACTAGTTTAAGACATTTAAAGAATAAATGCAGTTTTGACACTTATTAATGTGTCATTACAAATGGAGCACACATGAACCAATCATATGTTTTCTTTACTACTAATTATAACACAAAATAAACATGAATGAACATCAGAAGTTCTGTATAAAAAAAGTAAAATTTGGAGTTTCAAAAATTGAATTGTGTCAATAAAATAATAAAACTGGAAACAATATTTTACACAATGTTACATACAAAAAAAATAAGATGAGCATTTTGCTAGATATGTTATGCACTACATGGTATATTCAATTATATTTTTACCTAACCTGTTGTCTTCATTAAAGCTGCAGTCCATAACTTTTGGTGCTCTAGCGGTTAATAAACAGAACTGCATGCGTCTTGCAGAAGAACATTGTAGCTGGATCTATTTCTCTCTGTTTATGTCTATGACGAATAGACATGTGCCGGTATTCGGTAATGCGATGTATCACGATAATGAACATGCACGATATTGTTATCTTTGGCACTTCAAAATACCGAGAATAATTATTTATGAATCTAATATATTACTGGATATTTACTGTACTTCGCAATCACAGATTAGCCTACGTCTTGGAATATATGACCCAAATAAGAATTTACACCGTATATTGTCATCTGAACAAGTAAATAACAAGTCTGCCACATTTGTTCTGACCAACTGAGGAAAAAAGCATTACAATAAATTGCGCTATCAATGGTGATTTAATCTAAAGGTCGGTTAGCTCATATCCCATCAAATCATGCAAATTATTATTATTGTTATACTTTATTCTCAAATTATTAATGTTACCAACATCAGCATTGCGTGACTATGAGTATAGTGTGTAGATTTCAATTTCTGTACAGTAGGGATATGCCGGTATCAAATTTTCATGTTGCGATTAATTGCTAATGCTTTTATTACGGTATACGGTATTATCACGGTGTTGAAATGTTGTTTAAAAAAAAGTGCTGTCATAATACAGTATAACAGGTTTAATAACTTTTTTTCTAATAACAAAAATAACTGAACATTTAAATGCAATAAAGCAATACAGAAAAATGTATAAAGTTAAAAGTTTTACACAGATTAAAGTGCAAAAGGGGAGCTAATGCTGCTGTGAATGTGATTGTCAACAAAGTTTCCCGTTCAACGAAGTACAGTAACTGGCTGCTTAACCACAATACGACGGATCATTGGAGAAATTAAAGCTGCAGTCCGTCAGTTTTGCCTCTTTGTCGCCATCTCTGTTTGAAATCTGCAATTGCAGCTGTTTGCGGAATTATCTTCCTTGCGCGGGTTGTGCGTTTAGCGCGGATGAATCTAATGTTTTGAGGAGCATGTGTGGATACTGTACTTAGGAATCACAGATTCTAGCCTACGTCTTGGAATATATGACCCAAATAAGAATTGTCACTGGATATTGTCATCTGAACGAGTAACAAGTCTGCCACTTTTGTTCTGACCAACTGAGGAAAAAAGCATTACAATAAATTGCGCTACCAATTGTGATGAAATCTTAACGATCACTTAGCTCATATCACATTAAACCATGCAAATTATTATTATTGTTATACTTTGTTCTCAAACTGTTAATGTTAACAACATCAGCATTGCGTCTACGTAGTGTGTATTATAGCGTTACATGTACATACAGTCTAATATCTAATTGTCATACCATTCGAATTTCATATAAGGAAATTATTTTAATCCAAAAAGCTAATTATTCGTCCTTCGAACTGGTTCTCTTTAAAATACAAAAACTTGTGTAATCCCACGTAGGCTATCTGTAATCAGAAGCACATTTAAAACTGTAATATAATTTAATTTCATTCACATGTGTTTCATAACATAATCCTTTCTGGATTAGCCTACAATCCGCATCAAAATTATAAATTTAATTATTCCAGCTGCTGTGAGAAAAGGCTATAAACGATCGGACACCTGCAGGATCCTCACATGCGATAGCCTAGTAGCCGGGACAACTTCTTTATGTTTACAGACGTGACGTAATGAT
>NW_015540843.1:265788-267916 GCF_001515605.1 Sinocyclocheilus anshuiensis | reverse complement strand
GCACACGCGTCCATGTTTAACGCTTCTCATAGCTATGTGAAAATAAGTGTATAAATGGAATAGAGCTGATGATCTGAATGAGAGAGAGAGAGAGAGAGAGCGAGAGAGCAAGAGAGAGAGATGCAGAGTGTGTGCAGAGCAGGGGGACGCACGGAACAGTATTAAGAACCGCTGCTTTAGAACATTGATTTTGAAACTTGTGAATCCATTAGAATCGTTAGAAGAAAGAATCGCGATTCATATATGAACAGATTTTTACGTGCACCTCTAGTTTTTTCTCTAAAGTCTCTAAAGCAGCGCAGCATGGCCTCGCCCCCTTTGCTGCGCGTTCCCGGAGGTGGGGTTTTCTGGGTTCTATAAACGATCGGACACCTGCAGGATCCTCACATGCGATAGCCTAGTAGCCGGGACAACTTCTTTATGTTTACAGACGTGACGTAATGACATGGCAGCATGCTCGAATTTCCGGCAAAAACCTACCTGTACCACTCAAATTAGAAAACATTATTATAAGCTAATTGTTGTGAATCAGGCTAAAGTAAGGCGATAGTTTTGAACATTGGCTCGTTATGTACTTGCTCAAATATTGATTTCAGATCATTTTTAACCAAAAAAAGTTAAAGGCTGCAGCTTTAAATGATTTAAATAGTCACTCAGATTTGTGTATTCGCTATGGTGTTCATCACAACTCCAAATACTTTTTAGCCATTTTAAACATTTAGACTTAATAGGCTATTTATTTTCAAACTTTTTACATTTTAATCTGGACTACAACATGCCCTAGATATTGTTTGAAAATGTTTTGATTCTTTATTGTTTGGTTACACTTTACGTTAGGGCTTCATTATTTAACAGTAGTTAATTCATTAGTTAACATAAACTGCCAATGGAAAAATTCTTCCAAACATCCATTAATCTTAGGTCATGAACTAAGAGTTCAGCATGAACTCATGTTAATGCATTAACTAAGGTTAACTAATGAGATCTTATTGTAAAGTGTTACCTATTGTTCTTTATAATTCTTTTGCACTTTAATCTGTGTAAAATTTTTAACTTTATACATTTTTTTAATCGAACTGTATTCGATTACCGCGATTTGAACAACTGAGGATAAATAAATACTTTCCAGCACAGGGCTCCAGAGTGTGACCAAATGGGCGCATTTTGCGATAATTTTTTCTGCCCGTGCGACTAAATTTTGTGTGCGGTCGCACTGGCGCGACCACCGCATTGTTTAACTCATAAGCGCTGCCATTTCTGTTGCATATGAGAAACATCAAACGGTAAACGAAACTGAAAGCACAACGAAACCGCGCTACTCGTTTGAGCTGCGCAGCGCTTATAGAGTGTAGAGCATGGTTTATACTAGAGGTCTGCATTAGAGGTCGGGAACCGCGGGACCCGACCAGATTTTTTGAGCAGCGGGATTAAAATCCCGAAAAAAACGCGGTAGCAGTCGGTAACTCCGGTGTCATTTGAATGGGAGCGGGCGGTCTAACAATATCCCGTTCCCGACATCCATTCAGAACAGCATATCTGTGCTTTATTCTTATTGACCACCGTATGGAGCAGATAAAATGCATATAATCATTTATTAATCAATTATCATTTTGACTTGACCAAAATGATTTATTTAAAAGCTTTATTTAAAAGCTGAAATGTGAGGTTTACCATTTATTAAACTTTTTCAAAGCTTTATTTGAACATTTACATGAGATATTTGAACATGCTATTAGATAAACTGTTGTCAGTCATGTTGTAATTTAAAATCCGGACATCATTGGCAATGTTATTGTTTTAGTTATGCAAACAAAAACTCATTTTATTTGTTGTTTGTTGATTTTAAATGTAAAACTTGGTGAAATGATTTGTGTCAGTACTTTTTGAACATTTCCAGCACATTTTAACAATACCGTGATAATACTGATAACTGTGATCATTTTGGTCACTATAATCGTGATAAGAACTGTTCATACCGTTACATCCCTAATATATATATATATATTAGTGTTGTCAAAAGACCCGGTATTTCGGTACCAAGTCGGTACTAAAAAAATGAAAACGTTACGGTACCAGGTTTTTTTAAGTACCGGTGGTACCGAGTACCCGGTCAACCCGGTTCTTGATG
>NW_015540843.1:248243-265729 GCF_001515605.1 Sinocyclocheilus anshuiensis | reverse complement strand
AAAGCTGAGGTTTGTTATTTCCTGAAAAGTTATATTTTAGCTGGTGTCATTGATCTTATGTTGCATTTGGTCAGACTCAGCCCATTGCTTTACTTAAGTATATTATATTTTCCTTTTACAGCTGCAGACGGAGGAAGATCCTGAAACACACCAGCAAACCCTAAAACAGACAACAGTTTACAGATGTTTTTCAGTGGCAGCAGAACTATGACTAAACTTTTGGGTGAAACTTGTTTACTTTTTTCATACTTTTATTACTTGTGGAAAAACTTGAAGAAACCATTTTAAATAAGTATAAAGAATGGCATTGGTTTTGTACATTTAATTTTTGTTTAACGTTATTAATAAAAAATGTTGTTCAATTAGCATGTTTTTGTGTTTTGCTTTGGTACCGAAATTGGTACCGAGAACCGTTGATTTTCACTGGTATCGGTACCGAATACTGAAATTTTGGTACCGTGACAACACTAATATATATATATATATATATATAGGGCTTATATCAGCTGTCCTAAATTCAATCATAATTAAAACATTTTTAAGAATAAATAATCTCAGCTAATGCTGTGAACTATTTGAACCCTATTACTTGCACATTACTATAATATTAAATGTTACAATTAACAACATGCATTACAAAACAACAAAGGTCACAAAATTACGTATACATACCAAACTGAAAGACCAGAAAATTTTCAGTACAAACCAATTTAGTCGTAAGCATGAGTCATATGTACAATTTTGTTTCATAAAGGCTCTTTTTTGGACTAGAAAGGATATTTTGAGCACTGCACGTTACAGTAGCCTATGTGTTCAGTTTTATTTCATTAAGATCAATAAAATCCGTTTTTCATGGTTTGACTCCAAAAATGAATCAGCACTTCAGAAGGAAATAAGCTCATAGATTGCAGCAGAGGCAGTTGTTTTATTTTAAAGAGAGTCCGTGGGCAGTAGTAAACACTTGCACACATGTGGAAACCGTATCAGCCTTTGGTGACCTACTAACGCTGCCGCCCCAATAACACTAGAGGCAGCATCACATGAGCGTAAAGACACAACCTTATCTTGTCAATCATTAAACAGTCTTTATGTATTTTAAGGGCACTTCAATAATGCATCCACTACTGACGGCCTAGAAAAGCATGCAGATTAGAAGGCAGAAGAGGGTGGGACATCTGACAAGACACGCCCCCTCCTGAACTGTATACTGTTCTGCACTAAAAAAAACACAACTTCAAAGCACACGAGCAACCATACTGACATCGATCTGTGTCCAGCATCCACACTGATTATTTCTAGCTTTCCAAAATGGTATATAAAGAATATTTAGGCCTAACTTAAGATTTATGTATTTGAATCTCAAATAAAATTTCCATCCATTTAGATTACAGTTTAGCATAACCAAATAAACTTCATATGATGCATATCTGCATGTGTGTTTCAAATACACAATAACCAGGTTTATATATTTATCATCAATAAATCCAATTTGTGGCTAAGCTGTAACTAACTGAATATTGCTTGTTCAACCTTGTTCATAATCTTTAATCGAATAAACTGAATTTTTCACAATGACCAGATTTATTTGTTTATTATTTATTAATTATTCTGATTCTAAGCAATTTCATTAAATGCATTTTTTAAATGGTTATTTAATTAACATCTAAGAGTTGTAGATAGTTAATTATTTTGGTGTGCAGAAATCTTACCTATTTCTTACCCGTTTCATTTAGGTATGACTGCTAAATATGCATCACATTAACTTTATTTAGTTAATGTTAAAACTGTGTAGTCCAAATGGATTGGATTGCAATTCAAATATAAATCTTAAAATTAGGCCTATTTCTTTTCCTAGCCTAAAACAGATAACATTTTGGGGCCATAACCTGCAAATCTGGGTTGGTAGCTGTGAGGTTATAGGTACAAATATCTGGAGAGTAGAACCTGTAGTACACATCATGTCATAAAAAGGCAAATCACATTCATGCCTTACTCGATTTCTGCTACTGATGGCCAGAATCTGTGTAACAATAAATTACTGATCGAAAGAAAGAATAGCTTTTGACCAATCATACGCCAGAGTAACAATGACTCAAACATGCTACAAACAAATGGCACCATAAGTAGGTTTTGGAACAGAGCCATACAGTCATCGTTGAAAGTGTTGACTTCAAATCAAGTAATCCTATTGGTCATCTAACGTGATCTAATCTCGTTACCTTATTAGCTCATTACAGTCTCACAGCACAGAAAGCCAAAGTGTTGACTCAGACATCAAGCTCAGATGCATTTCAATGACAGAACGAACCTCATGCACTCTGGAGAAATTTTTTACAGTTCTGAGTGACCACATCTGTCAAGCTCTGAAAAGGACAAAAAAAGCACCATAAAAGCTTTATAGAAATGGTCCATATGACTTGTGCACTACATCCCAAGTCTTCTAAAGTTGTGTGAAAGCTCAGTGTGAGGAACAGACTGAAATAAATTCCTCATTCACTGATGACATCCCCCTCCACTGAAGCTTGTGTCTAGCTTTTGTCTAAAGCCAAAAAAAAAAAAAGCTTTTTCTGTGCTTATTGAAATTCGAGAGCCACTATAGTAAAGAACATTATTTTTAAATAACTAGGCTACTTGAGTCTGTTCCTCCTACAAAAAAAATAAGGACAATTCACTAGGACAATTTTGAAGATTCGGAATGTAGTACACAAGTTTTGGGGGGGAAAAATTGCTTGGATGTTTTACTAAATATCTCCTTTTTATTCTTCGGAAGAAAGTCAAACAAGATTAAAACAACTTCTAAATGAAAAATTGTGACATTTACATTTTACAGGACTTGCAGTATAATTAAATACTGGCTGTTCATATGTCATGTATAGCAGTGGCGAGCGGTGACTTTTTTAACCAGGTATGCTGAGTGATAAGACCCCCCTATCGGCTTTTAGGACACTCAAAAGGGATCACAGATGACAAATAGCTAAGAAACACTGTGGCAGGTGTCGATTTAAAAGTATGCACATTTCCTACCTTATTTGTAAATTAAATTCTTCTCCAATCCTTCTTCTATCATTTCAAGTTTATCCATTATTCAAATGCAAGAAAAATATAGCTGGTTTTCCAAGTAAAAACTGCCTTAGTTAGTTAGTTGCACTTAGTTACGTTATGATACGTAATCAGAGGGTGGGGAGATGGGGGGATTCCCCCGGTCAATATGTCTCTCTGTATCAGCTAAATTATTTTTTTATTCCCAGTGAATAGGAGTTAAAACTCCCACCCGGGTGACACTAATAACAGACCATGCAAAATACCCAAAAATATTTAAAATATTGCAAAGTAATGTTGCAACCTTGCAAACAATAATAAAATCAGAGAAGTACTTTAACTGTAAGCGACACGAGCATACGCAAAACAAAGGGAACAATATGATGTTTGTTATTAAAGTTTTATATAGCCCACGTTTTTATAAACATTTTTTTTTAATTTACTGCTTAGGCAATAACG
The DNA here is from genome assembly GCF_001515605.1 of Sinocyclocheilus anshuiensis. Taxonomy (NCBI): domain Eukaryota; kingdom Metazoa; phylum Chordata; class Actinopteri; order Cypriniformes; family Cyprinidae; genus Sinocyclocheilus; species Sinocyclocheilus anshuiensis. Next base: position 262,231 of record NW_015540843.1, on the reverse strand, counting down.
TTGACACAATAATGTATATCTTCAACATACGTTGTCTATGACCAAAAATGTAAGAAGGTATGTTTTCAGTGGACTTTTAAAATTAGCTTTGCTTGAGAAAACAAAAATATACAGTTACAGTGTTTTTTTTCTTTTGATATAGTCCAGTTGGTTTTGCATCAAACACAATGTCATTTTCGGCAATCGAAATCTGACAGGATCAGCACATTTTTCCGCTTGGGCGAGCACTTCGCGAACAGCTTACCTCATGCATTAAATCAGCCACAGACCAGCAAAACACTGAGAATGCGCCACAATCCTGACGAGTCATAGCAACAGAGCGGAGGCGAGAAAGCTGCGGAGAATCCTCTCGCCCGGAAGCAACCACAACTGGTAGATTTAAAGAAAATTACTGCCGTTTGGCAAATAAATCATTGTACGTACTTATTCCTAACTCTTTAAGCTTTAAGTTACATTTCAAATGACAAGGGATCAACTTATAATCATGTTTATATGAATTATCCCGTGAACTTATTCTCTCAAATGGCCTGGGTATGCGGAGCATTCGCAGCTTATATGGACAGAACGCCACTGATGTATAGTTTTATGAGAATATACATGCATGCTTTTTTTGGAATGACATTTAAATAGAAAACAAATTTAATTAAATATGCTACAAAAATATAGTTTCGTTTACCATAGAGTCAAGACCATGTGTGCTGTTTTACATGTTGTGTCTTTACTGAGACACAAATCTAAAGACATACAGTTAAATTCAATTCATAGAATCTGGAGATATTTCCAACTGGACACAGATCACATCTTTGTAAAGCACTGCTATCTTGAGTAGAATATTAAGACAATGGAGATGACATCTTGATCACTTTGGTCTGAAAACCTCTAATGCTTCACAACCCTTTAAAAAGCAAGGCACGAATCACTTACACAACTTAATGTCTTATGAGATTGTGAATGAATGGCTATAGAAGCGTTTCACAATAATAGAGTGAAATACATCAACAGAAATAACCGCATGAATGATTTACCGCAGACAGTGTTGCTATGAGACACGAGCACAGATCAAAAATGGTACAAACCAATTAGATTCATTAAAATAAAGCTTCTGCTGGTCATCCATCATGTGCTTTTGGATGTTTCCTTCAGGTCTTATATCCTCACACACTGAGCTTGAGTCTGGGCCTGAGTCTGTGTAGGTAACACCATCATGCCTGAACTTGAATGGTTCACACTACTGCTCTCAATAATATGTGTTACCATTAGATACGACCAGTGTGCCAAATCAAATCTGGATGAACTTTGCAAAATATCAGTCTTGCCAATATAATGGATTGCATGCACTTTAAATGAGGAAGCATGTTGTAACTGTGATATTCTGCTCCAATAAGATGTTGAAAAAAACACTGAGTGAAAGCATTTGAAGAACAGTTTCATAGATTTCCCATATGTACCACAAAGAGCCGTTTCATGATGCTAAAAAAACATGTTCTAACATCAGGCCTAGTCTCTCCAAATCAGAATTTTCTGTACAAAAAATATGCATCAAAAACACAAAAGAACTTTTAAAGATTCTTCTTGAACCTCTTTTCCATATAATGACAGTCAACATTGACCACATCTGTCAGGTTTTACAGATTTACTTACAAGTGTATAATATGTATATGACCCTGGACCACAAAACCAGTCATAAGCGTCAATTTGAATAAATTTTTTGATATATTTACGGTAGGAAATTTACTAAATATCTTAATGGAATATTATCTTTACTTAATATCCTAATGATTATTCGCATAAGAGAAATAACGATAATTTTGACCCATACAATGTATTTTGTATACATTGTATGTAAAGCTATTGCTACAAATATACCCATGCTACTTATGACTGGTTTTGTGATCCAGGGTCACATATAATACAGTTTTTCACAATTACAATCAGATGCTTTTACATATTAAAGCTGCTGTCAGTCCAGAGCTACACAAATCACTTTAGACAGAACGCTGAATTGCTTTCAGGCAAAGAGATACAAGTCACTTGCATTTGTGCTAATGCAATAAACTTATACAACCTGTAAACCTGTACTTTCTTCGCTCTCTATAAAATGAGCTTTTGGGTGAACTATTCATTTATCACATGGAAATGTGGGTAACAGCATCTGAATAAACAGACAATGCAAATGTAGCCTTTCCTGCAAGCTAACGAAAACCGGGCCATCTCTGCAGGACAGGAGCAAAAACAGAGGCAAAAACAATACAATTCATTTTACACTGTGCATGAGGGACACACATGAACTCACACAGAGGGGATCATTTTAGGAAGGATTTGTAAGCCCTGAGAGAGACCAAAAATTGAGTAGAAGCGAGCAAATCAAAGCTCAAGACTTACACCAAGTTTATGAGCGTTTCTGGATCAGTGATGCAACAACTAGCAAGAAGACAACAATACAAAACCCTCTCACGCAATATGTATTAAAAACTCACAAGCTAAGATAGATATTTATAAATGGATGAAAGACGTTTGCCCTGCGGGGAACACAAGATACTTACAAAGGCTTCACACAATTATGATGTTCTCAGCTAATAAATGCTGGAGGGTTTGCTTCCCCTGTTCATCTGCATTTCAAGCCTCCTTCAAATGAAAGTTCGAGTGAAATATAAAGAGGATGGGTCAGTACAGGCCCAGACGCCAAAAAAATGTCCAATATTATTTTCAGTTATAGTTCAACATATTTCTAGTTAGACTAGATGTTCACCTAATACATAACCTGAATAAGCTTAATGACATAATTCCGATTACATGAATTCACTCAACATTTGCATAAAAATGTTGTGGTTAGGTTTGCAACAGTCTGGATTTTCTATTAAAACACTGCACACTTTCCACACATTAATAATAGCCTACATAATTCACTTCTTAATGTAAGCAGGAAAAATCTGTTAAATGAAAATGTACAAATTGTACTGCAAAGACACAACTTTTGTTTGGGTTATGAAAGCCTGTGTTTAATTTTTTTTAAAAGGTAAACAATCAGCTGTGTATTAATAATACACTTTGAAATGTCTTAGTCTTAGAGCACTGAATGCATTGTATGGGTGTTATTAATGCATTATTGAGACATCATCATGCCTTGTAAAACTGTATATCCTTTGATTTAATTACACGATCTACAGTTATAAATGAAATAGACATCATTTATATTAGGTAACATAACATATGTGTTGTGTATTTTAATGTATTCATGTATTTTAAAGCCTTTCCTGTAGTATTTAATGCATTATTTTACTCTTAAGAAGGAATAAGTAAATATTATTAAGCATTCTAAACGTGATAGCCACTATTAATTACAAGAAGCTCATAATGAGTATTATAAGGCCTACAAAGGCTTGTGTGTAGTGTCTTGTGTGATGCTGACTAGTGTTTTCTCCTCCCTTCCCCCTCTTTAGAATGGCCATGAATGAGCCCTCCCCCCAGCCAGAAACTCTGCAGACTTTTGCTCCATGTTAGGAAGAAACCAACACCCCTTCAGCACAAAATGGAAGCTTCCACTATCAAACTGAGGTACACCAAAAAGCCTCACAACAAACATTTAACACAAACACACACAGCCGCAACATTTGACATGTCAAACACGTTGAAATGAACGCGTGCGCCGCTGTCCGAGGTGCTGAACGTTGCGTTACGAACAGAACGTCTATCGAACGAACTCAAAATTCTGTCGTTCTGAGGGATTCATTCCAATTCTAAAAGACTGAGAGGTTCTCTAACAAACGCATCAAAAGAAGGCCAAAGAGACGAATTACCTATAAACCTTTAAATAATTGCTACAGGAACGCTATAGATGACCTTCCTTTAAGTCACGATTATAAAAAAGTGAAAGTGAACTGCAGGGATCGAATCAAATTCGACCACGTCGTCATGTGACCAAGAAAAATAACCCCTCGATAAAGACTGTCGATAAAGTATCGAATAAGTACACTGAGGTTAAGTACACGCTAAACAACGATGTTTTAATGCAACCTGTCCGAGGAAGTAAGCAACTTCCTAAACAAACTCCCAATAAACATGTCGACCAACTAAAATGGACGTGTTAAACAATTTACTACAGTACCAATACAATTTTCGTGTGTAAATAAAGCAGATTGAACTGATTTTCTAGTAGTTTTAATCCACTTGGTGGGGGCAAATATGTTTCTAAGAAATTCTAACACGTTTAATGCACGCATGACACGAAATTTCATCACTAATTACATCGAAATGCTGGAAACATGCTTAAATTCTTACTTGTTTTTCACTTAGAGATGTTATTCTGCTTTGCCTTTAAACTATTTGTTTCTTAAACTCAAAGTCATAAAATGATACACATAGGATCAATACGATTCCGGCCCAAAAGAACAAGCCAGATATTTTCAAAACTTGACAAAACCGTTTGTGTTATTTGACAAAGTCACGTAAAGGACAAAGCGTAACGAACGAACGTAAGAACTATTGATGCCGACAAAGTTTCTCACCCAATGTAAAAATGCCCCATTCTTCAACGCTTCAAATAAAATTACCTGTGGGTCCTGCTTCATCTGTGCAACTAGTTTCTAAACGAAATAAAACAACGAAAAGACGTTTGGTTTAAAGTGTTTCAAGTTAGGATATGAGGGAGGAACAAAGCGTCGAGCAGTGAGTCCGTTTGAACCTCATAAATATTCAAGTCTCGTCCCGATCGCATACACAAAACCGCCGCATTATTAGTGCAAATCGCAAAAAAACACGCCGCACGCGTTAAAGTGCATCAAAGAGCGTTTTGACAATCTGCGCTCAAAGTGATTATGGCGTCATAAAGGCGAAAGAATGTTACCGTTGTATCACTCAAAAAGGATACGAATTCCAACCAAATTAAAACGCTCGCACACGGCGGATTTCTGTCTTCCAGCGTGTATTCACATAATAAGTCCCGGGAAAGCTTCAACAAAATGCCATTTTTATTTACCTGATGACATTGGACTTCTACTTTCAATGCTTGTTGAAGGCCTTGTAGCTCCATATTCCGACTTCAGACGCACTTTTCCCCCACTTTCGACGCGATCCGCGTTATTTGTGGCGTAATACAAATATTTTTTAAAGCAACAATAACAATCGCAAGAACTACTCGGGCTGCACAGCAAGTTCTCGCTTCTTTACTGGCCGTAAGACTCATCACCCACTTTACGCCAGTATAAACAAAAGTGCTCAAAAGGCGGGCTAAAGATTTCAGCAGTCACAAAGATCCACTCCAACATCCACACGACAAAAGCCTATCCGACCCATCCGATACGCACGGCTTTATTTTTAAGACTTTGAGTTGAAAATGTGGAACTATATTTTGTCCGAGTGCGCGGCTTGATTTCACTTTGCCTGGGGAAAAAGTTGCGCTTTGGTTGTCAATGCTAATTCGGAAAGTTCCCGGATGGAGCAGTGAAAAGAAGAACTCTCCCTTCCTCTGTCACGTGAACGCGCATCCTCAGTTATGGAGTCATGCGCGCTCCCACACATCTATACAAAACAGCAGAACTAGTTTCAAATGTTCACAAAAATGTGTTGATTAAGATACACTGATGGGCTGTAAATCAAGTGTGTTGTTTTACTTTATGAAGAGAAGAAGGCATTGAATTATTTGGAAACCTCTTTATTTTGTTTGCTAAATACTATATGCATAAAAAGAAGAACAGTTTTACAGTTGAAAAATCTGACATTTTGGCAAGGTACTGACTGCCATGAAATGTTTATGAACATCTTTGTATATATTATTCTAGCAATAAATGATGTGTAAATCAAATAGCCTACTGTGGCTGTTCTTAAATTAAATATCGTTTTTGATTATTTTCAGAGACCAAAGAATGTGTTTTGATTAAGTGTGAGCTGTATGAATGATGTTAAGGTTTGGGACTGTGTAATATCCCCCTTAGCCCCTCACAGGCCTCACCCCCACATAGCTTAAATTAACACAAATCCCTCCAGCTATTCAAATGCAAATATGAGCCTCTGAACTGCCTTTATTGGTAGTCTGTAACAGTGCTTCTATGGGTCTGTATTGTTTGTAGATTTCCTCATGTATCTCCTTATCATAAAATATTTTGTTGCTAACATCATTTAACATGGCATCTGGTGTCTATCGCTAAAAATAAAGTGTATTGTGTTTACTTCCATGAATAGCTTGGTTCGGTTGCTTGTATAAAATAAATTCTAAGCTAAACTCTGACTGTGTGTTAATATTAGAATTCCCCCTTTACAGCAAAAGTTCTAAAATGAGCATCCATACTAATGTGTTTTTCATTTCATGGTACTCTCCCCTCCAGCTGATCATTTTTATCCCAGTTGAAGGGTTTACTCCACCCTGCCCCTGCCCCCATCCACCCTCCCAGGCATCCGCCACCGCCCCCTCTAAACACAAGTCACAACGTCATTGGAGCGTTACGCTGTGCTCACGCGCTGCTCTGCCCTGCTGTCCTATCAGGAGTTGCGGCTGTAGCATATGCATCCAGAAAGACACAAGCCGAATGAATGAAAGCCAATCAGCTTTCAGGACAGGGTGAATGTGATGTGGAAGTTAATGTGATGCAGAAAGGGCAGTCCAGTGCATTTACTTATAACTGACTGTAAATCGTTTTCTTCTTGACGCATGTGCTTATGAAGGAAGTTAAAAAGCATTGTGACGAGAGTATATTTTTAGATGTTTGAGAAGTTTTCCACTTTCACTAGTTCATTTCAAATGGTCCTGTGGTCTCTGTTTTAATACATAAAAGATGCATGCATATCTAAAAGCTTTAATTTGAGGATACTCCCATCAAAATTGGAGGAAAGGTGAAAGGTTAAGGAATTACAGCTCTTTAATATGTGGCACTGGGTTACTGGTGTTTAGTGATGACGTGACAGAAGACAGAAGCTGAAGTGTAGGGATGAAATGTTGTCTGCCCAGATTCAGTCAAATGGAGAAAAGTTGATTGGCGGTGCTTCATAGTACAAATGGACTATGACCCAAAACATACAGCAAAAGCAACCCAGGAGTTTTTGAAGGTAAAAAAAGTGGAATATTCTGCAACGGCCAAGTCAGTCTCCTGATTTCAACCCGATTGAGTATTTCACTTGCTGAAGACAAAACTAAAGGCAGAAAGACCCACAAACAAACAACAACTGAAGTCAGCTGCAGCAAAGGCCTGGCAAAGCAGCACAAAGGAGGAAACCCAGTCTTTGGTGATGTCCATGAGTCCCGGACTTAAGGCAGTCATTGCCTGCAAAGGATTCTCAACAAAATATTAGAAATGAACATTTTATTTATGATTATATTTATTTTTCCAATTACATTTGAGCCCCTAAAAATGGGGGGACTGTGTATAAAAATGGTTGTAATTCCTAAGCATTTTATATTTTTGTTCAACCCCTTAAATTAAATCTTAAAGTCTGCACTTCAGTTTCATCTTGATTGTTTTATTTTGAATTCTGTTCTGGTGGCATACAGAGCCGAAATTCAAAAAATTGTGTCAGTGTCCAAATATACATGGGCCTGACTGTCTGTATATATGTATATATATATATATATATACTGTATATAGCTGCAATCAAATAAGTTTGACTTTTACTATATTTTATTTTATTTCAGTAAACTTTTTTTTTTATTTCCATTTTTTATTTCCATTTTTATGATTTTAGTTTTAACTATGACCCTGGGTTGCACGATAGCATATATTAAAGCTTTTTAAAACTTGCATTCTTACAGTATGTGGTCGATAAAACACCAATAAAATCATGCTAAATTTCAGTCGATCACACTGATTATTACACAAACTCTGTATTTTGACATTTCAAGTACTTGTAAATCCTGTATAGGACATAATTTGTCTAAATTACGTATTACTGTCCTTGGTTTAACAGATTGTTCATTAGATTGATACAGCATCTGGCTCAGACAGTATCAACTCTGCTTATAAATCCACAATCTAATCCTGTTTACATTAAACAAACCTCTGGAGCTCACAGATCTGTTACTATGACAACAACTCTAAGATGAACAGAAGAATCCGGGATCGGGTCTAACCCTAAAACACAAAAAAAGAAGGCGCCAAACACTAACCATAAGAACTGGTAATGCTTATATATTCAGAAATGAAGCATTAGGTTAAACATGTATGAAGAAAATTGAGTACATGGTCTATAAATCACATAATGCGATTAATTAAGTTTCCTTTACATTTTGTGTAACATGTGACTGGTCATGACATGAACGGCATCAGATATTTTTGCCAGCACACTATCTTGTCCTGAGACACCCTCTGACTTTACCAACGGAATTTCCTGGAATAGATGTGAGTGTGTCACTTGAGCTCAGCTCTTACTGTAAGCATCACGGCAGAGAGCAGAGATCTGATCACACCGTAACCTTCATCTACAGATGCCAGCACTATGAGTATCACATAATCAACTCATGTGCCAGTCAGTGGGTGGAATTAACATGACAAACAAAAATGAAATGACTAAAACACATCAATATTAGGGGCATTATGCATTTCTAAGTACTGTACTTCCACCACTTCTACAGAGCGGCAGTGTTCATGTGGGCTCTACAGATTAGAGTCTGAAGCTGACGCTTTTAAAATGTCTGACTTTTCAATATATGTTAGGTTCTCCTAAAACTACTCTGAGGTGGTTTGTGTTGCTAAACCAATTTATATGAACACACGCTTCATCAGCTGTAAATCTACTAATTGTGACATGACAGGCAGATTTATTTGAATGTATTCATCACAGTTTTTAACATTTATGGTTCATCTTTCCTTGGAGAGGCAGAAAAGCTTGAAACATCAGAAGCATCAGAAAAGTTATGAATAAAACATGTCATGGCATAACACATCTTTAAGAAAAAAATATGTGAAAAACATTGTCTAGACACTGAATAATTTGTTTTATTCATTATAACCACAGAGGGCTAAATGTTGCATATATATAGCATGCATTACAATTTATCACAGTAATGTACTTAATCTATAATTTTGCATCATGTTCTTCTTGCTTATTATTTGAAAAAGAAGTGTTTGACCTATAACCTATAATGGTTGTAAATATACAATGTTGTAGATTGAGTTCCGTTTAGCTTTAATATCCATCACAATCACTTATAGATTTCACATCGTCAGGCAAGTTGTCTTCCTATTTTAATGTAATCGTTGTTTTCGATGACAACTTTCATTTAAAAGATTCAACTGATTATAGTGCGGTAGCTTTATGGTGCTGAAATAATGCAGATAATGCCAGAGAGATGGTTCCATTAAGAGAAACCAATTAAATTTCCTCTTAATTTGTCCATTCACTTCTCTAATTACAGCATGTTAACTAAGTCTGCATAATTAGACTTTCACTGATCTGTGCTGCCTGACTGACATTTAAATATGTCATCTGAACAAATTAGCAATTAGAGACGCATACAGCAAAAAAAAATGATAATCAGCCCTCATGACTTCATTAAGAAACTAGTGAGGAGAACCCATGACCGCTTTGAGTCAGAGTCATAGGCAGTGTTGGGGAGTAACTAGTTACATGTAACGGCGTTACGTAATTTAATTACAAAATAAATGTAACTGTAATCAGTTACAGTTACTAAGAAAAAATGTGTAATTAAATTACAATTACTTATGAAAATGTTAACGATTACAAAGGGGATTACATTTGAATATTTACACACATCCACATACAGATTTAATTGATTTCTTTCCCAAATTACACTGATTACTCTGAGACATAATTTCCGCGATGCGGAAAACACAGACTGGTTTGTAGAATCCAATAACAATAAAAACGGAATTCCTATAGCCTAACGCGGACGGAATATGCCACATTTTGGACGAATAAATCAAAAGTAGGTCAGTACACTTGAATCAAAACGCGATATGGACTAGTGTCTGTGAATATTATTACAGACTGTGCAGCATGCTCTAGAATGTGCACATTGAAACTGACATGACATTTGCCATATAATCTCTCAAAACGGCTCACAAAGTTTTTGAACAGAAATTCAGCTACATCTATGTCATGTGGAGAAATGCTATCTTTCAATAGACAGAAAGTTCCTTGTACAAGTAGCAGTAAGTGTTCAAGGAAGTGGCGTGGTAAAATGCCACTCAGGCATGGAAGACAATAAAACAACAGAAAATTCCTGTATTCTGAGGCCTTCCAGAACTTGCCCATCTTTATAGGTCTTGTAATATTGACTGGTGGCTTGATTTCAAGTAGCCGTTTATCAATGGCCATGGCTTCTCTTCCAATATACCAGCTCTCTCCATGATACTTTGAATCAAACCATAGTGTTGTCAGTTGCCGACATACACCGAGTAAAATCCCATGCATGTAGTCGAAACCAAATCCCAGTATGATCTTAAAAAACGTTAATAGCATTAAAGGCGATGGACCTTTAACTCCACGAGCACATGTGCCTGTTGTAACTGCTGTTCTTACATCATTGAAATGCTGGTTGTGGGTGCGTGTGCTTGAATCTCCACTTTCTGGACTGTATACTCTAGTGAAACCATTTCCTTTGGCAACAATTTCACCCTTCTTGTAACACCAGTTACATCCGTGTTCCCCATTAAATTGTTTTATGTTTTGGAGAGTGCAGCGAGCAACTGAGTCACACACACATACAAGATTGAAAACACGGACATTCAAGCTTTGTCCTCTGTGCATTACTGTTAGACCTTCTTCCTCTAGCTGAATGCACTCATCAACAAAGGGCTGCAGAAAATAATTCATTTTGGGCTTAGAAGCACCAAACCACAAACCAGCCAGCAGCGCATGCTTGCTTCTCATATCCGGGGGAAGTTCATTGATTATGATTTGGATTGGCCAAATGTGAAAGGGAGATGATTTAAAGATGGGTATACCATCAGCACTCCAAGTAAGTGAAAGGTTCAACTGCTCTGGATCATTCAGGGGATCTACAGATTTATACATGGCACCATCAAATATATCTTGGACACTGTCTGGATGGCTTTTGCCCCTGGTCCATTTGTAATCTAACGATGCTGCAAATGTTGAATCTAACATCTTTTCTTCCAGCTGTTTTCTAATTGATACTTTCATAAAAATGTTACCTGATTTAACAAGTGAGTTCATATCCCCAGGTTCAGAGCCACATGAGGCACAACAATCTGGGATCTCATTACCGAAGTAATGCTGACATTTAGGGCAGATGTACATCATTTCAAAAGAGTTGCAATCAAATGTTTTGAAGAATTTATATAGACTACTAGGTACTCCATTGTTTCCTTCTGGACAATGTAGATTAATCAGGTCCAGTAAGTCACTAAGGGAAGATTTTGTTGTGTTGTGCCTCAGAGCATAACATAAAATTGACAATAGGGATACTTCATTACTAATCTTAGCGCTGGGGTAGATCTTCTTTTTCGCTGATGTTGGGTTCTCTCCACTGCAATCTTGTGCGGCATCACCTGCTGCAGCATCCATCTGTAAGAATTGTGGAAAATAAAACAGAACCTGTTCAAATGATCTTGTAAACATGTATATTTTAATCTTACACTCATTCAGGCATAACAAATCATACTTACATCAAAATTGGATACTGGATACTAAACTATATTATAGTAAATCAAAGCAATACTATTTTTAAAATTCACAGTTTCAACCCAGTTACCAGTTACTATAAATCTTACCAAAAACAAATTTGGCACATGTTCTACATTGTCACACATTTCACTTTCACTTGTATTGTCCTAGAAATGCAAAAGAGGAAAAAATTGGAAGATGGCATAAAAATTGTATCACTCCAAATTAATTACATATACTGCAAATGATATTGTGTGCAATCTTACTGTAGGGTCTTGTGGTGGAGTCATATGCCAGTTTTGTGGTTTGCAATGCTCATTATCAGATTCTCCATCCTAGACACACACACACACGTAAATCTTTTAACTGTGAAGATGAAAAAAACTCCCATTGTACCTTAATTATTATATGTTAATCCAGGGAATAGTGGTGAAGTATTCTACCATGCAAAAATCTGTTGCTGTGTCATTTGTGCTGTGTTGGTCCCAGTTCTCCACTTCAGTCTCAGATTCATCATCCTTACAATCATATAATCATGAAAAGCTATAGTTAAAATATACTATGGTAAAACATGAGAACATTTAACTAGCAATGTCCTACCATGGTATGATGTGGTGATGTGTTACAGTTGTATGGATAACTGATCTCCTCTACTCTGTCAGATCTGTCATCCATCTGTTAGCATTCATTACATTTTAAATAGGGTAACTTGTAATCTGTAACCTATTACATTTCCAAAGTAACCTTCCCAACACTGGTCATAGGTGACAGAAAGAATCAGACTCATGTTGGGATAACAGGAAAAATGGTCTGTATTATTACTTTTAGTATTATTTGATTTAGACTGACAGATTTTTTTTAGTCAGAATGTCTCCACATTTTCTGCTATTTATAAACTGTTAAAAAAAAGGGTGTCCACACTCTCTTCAGTGCTTCATAAATTATAAAGGTCAACATTAAGTCAAGAAACCATATTTATTTCCTGTACCCCAAGCAGTAAAGCAAAGGTTCTCAACTCTGGCCTAAGATCCACTTTGCTGCAGAGTTTAGCTCCAACCTTGATCAAACTCACCTGTCTGTAACTTCCTAGCAATCCTGAAGATCTTGATTAGCTTGTTCAGCTGTGTTTTTGATTAGAGTTGGAGCTAAACTCTGCAGGAGAACCACTGCAGTAGAGCATGGTGCTAAGCAATGCCAAGGTCACGAGATTGATGCCCATGAAATGCATGAACAAATAAAACGTTTACCTTTAACGCAATGAATATGGCTTTGGATAAAAGTGTCTTGCCAAATGTAGTTTTGACAGCCTAAAAACTTCTGGGGGAAAATGTGGTCTGAAGGCCTTCTATATTTTTAAATGAATTGTCTTTTTCACTTTTAATTATTAGAAATGATTGTACACAGCACAGTGAGTCTCGCTACAGACCTTAGCTTTCTCACATCCAGCTGGTCCAGGAATCATGTTGGGATAACAGGAAAAATGGTCTGTATTATTACTTTTAGACTGACAAAAATCCAGATTTTTTTTTTTAGTCAGAATGTCTCCACATTTTCTGCTATTTATAAACTGTTAAAAAAAAAAATAAGGGTGTCTTCCTGTCTAAGTGGGTGCCTTGGCTGCAATAAGCTGCAATATGGACTCAACCTTATGTTAATAGAAAAGGTCAGGCTACATGAGATTAGTGGAAGACTATTGCCATCGGATTTATGAACATTTTAGTCCTTCTGTTAATGCAAACTGGAAAAGTGACCAATAGTCCTGCCAAGAGTGTAAGAACGCTTTAAAAATGCTCAAAAATGCTTACACTTTTTCTGCTGTTCACTTATATGTAATTCTACATTTTTAAATAAAAAGGTTGCATTTAGATTTAAAGGTTTTGATAGTTGGATGTCATAGAAGATTCTATTTTAGCCTGTTTTAGGGCTGGCGCTCTAAAAAAACAGGAGTTTTCAAACTTTTTGATGCCATTTTTTGTTATGTTAACCTAACAAGCTAAAAAAACACATTCAGTTCAACTGAAACAATTTTAGCAAATTTTTTCGCTATAAATATTATTCGAAAGCAAATTTGCAGAGCATAGTATACCATTCAAACTCCCTAAGGTGAGAATGGTGAGGAGAAACTCCACAGAAAGATGACACAAACTATTCTTGAACGTATATACAATACAAAGAAAAGAGATTTAAATTCTTATTTTTAACAAAAACAAAATTATGTCTTACTGTTAAAAAAGGGTTATCAATAGAATAAAATAATAGCTATTAATCCTATGATGTCTGTCTGTTCAGCATTTAGAAAGTGGCATGAAGCAGTATTCAACTTTGCATTATGTTAAAGCCACGTTAAATATTTTATTAATATCTTTACTTAACATGTTAACTTTGACTGCCCTAAAAATCACATACATTTTTTG
>NW_015540843.1:244871-248076 GCF_001515605.1 Sinocyclocheilus anshuiensis | reverse complement strand
GGCATTCTGGCCCCCCCTGGTGGCCCCATGGGGGTCCCCAGACACAAGAACCTATTTTAAAATCAAGACTGTTTTCAATCTCTAAAGAACTCAATAACCTTATACACTGAAAAAAATATTGATAAAAATAATGTAGTATTCTAGTACTCAGTTGAATTACAGTATATTGGCATCACTTGTATTGTTTTAAATGTCACTTTAGATAAAAGCATCTGACAAATCAATGAATTTAAATGTCTTTGATCTATAGAGACAAACTGTCCAGACATCCACAGTCTCTTCAGTGCTTCATAAATTATAAAGGTCAACATTAAGTCAAGAAACCATATTTATTTCCTGTACCCCAAGCAGTAAAGCAAAGGTTCTCAACTCTGGCCTTCGAGATCCACTTTGCTGCAGAGTTTAGCTCCAACCTTGATCAAACTCACCTGTCTGTAACTTCCTAGCAATCCTGAAGACCTTGATTAGCTTGTTCAGCTGTGTTTTTGATTAGAGCTGGAGCTAAACTCTGCAGGAGAACCACTGCAGTAGAGCATGGCGCTAAGCAATGCCAAGGTCACGAGATTGATACCCATGAAATGCATGAACAAATAAAACGTTTACCTTTAACGCAATGTATATGGCTTTGGATAAAAGTGTCTTGCCAAATGTAGTTTTGACAGCCTAAAAACTTCTGGGGGAAAATGTGGTCTGAAGGCCTTCTATATTTTTTAATGAATTGCCTTTTTCACTTTTAATTATTAGAAATTATTGTACACAGCACAGTGAGTCTCGCTACAGACCTTGGCTTTCTCACATCCAGCTGGTCCAGGAATCTCCTGTGGCCATCAGGACCTCTGGCATTACGTGCTTTCTGAAACACCTGCTTCTGAGTTGGCACAGAAGTGTGGGATCTTGAGAGATTGGAACACAGCCATCTGTTCCTCCAAGCCCTCAAAAGTGTCTGTAACTGTGCCTACAGGAGGAAACAATGCTGGATGAAGTAACCTGTCAAAATATCCACTCACATAGAATCATATAATTAAATTGTATTATGCATTTATTTTATGGAGACAACAGCAGGTGAAATGCAGAAGAGAGTTCTCCTAAGGGAGACAATAGGTTAATAGGTTAAATTGACACAATGCTCACAAACAAGCTTGTATCAGAAGGTACCTAAAAGCCCATGTGATTAATCCAGCTACTACTAATATAGCTACTGTGTCTAAGGACCAGATATTCTAGTGTGAGGATGACATTTCATTAATTAGATAAATAATAAGGAACATTTAATATTTTTTACTTATAACAGCCAATGCGGTAGTTTACATTGAGTTATAGCCTAACAAACATAGTAACTCTAATGTGTGTTGTCCCTTACAGCACCTTTTTAGCGTGACTATAATAAAAATACCAAATATTATAACTTAAATGTAACAAGCTGAGACAAAACAACGTTATTTATCTTAAAAGTTATTATTAAATAAATTTAAACATTAATTGCGTTCTCTTCACGACTCCATACCGTCTATGCTTCACTGAGAGACTACATTTCCCACAGATGTTTTTTGCACATGCGCAGTGTGAGGCGCGGGTGCCGCTTCTCTGTGCGCATGCGCAGTTGTGAGACGCGTTTGTAAGATGGCGGTGTGAGTGCGCGGCCTGCTCCTGTATGCGCGAGATTCCCACGGTCATCATTCAAACATTTGATACTGTGTGTGTGGCGCGAACCGTTGGCGGGAGACAGTGTGAGGTATGTGTAGATCTTCGTTAAATAGTGGTTTATTTCACACTGGTCCGTGTTACATCGTATTCATATTTACTCAACAACCGGCTCGTTATGAGCACATTTAAAGCATCATATTCACATAAATGTACCGTATCAATAGATAAGCACACTGTGGATGTAATATAATGCGATTTGAGTGAATTAAGCGATTAAAATCATGTTTGAGCTGTCTAATATTCATCTGCCGGTATTTTGCGCAATCTGTAACGTCATTCAAATAAAATGCGTTATCCAGACCTAAGTAACGAGTCATGTTGTTAGCATCTAAAAGTATTTTAACACTACTGGGTAACGTAGTTTTAGTTATTATAATGAAGGTTGAATGTTGTCTTATGGCTAATGGGTCAAATTTAATAGTACGGTCAAGAACAGAAGACTAAATCAGGTTTCTTATAATCGGTTGATATTTGAATATTAGTCCAGGAACTGGTCCTGCTTGTGTACGTCACGTACAGCTAGTTAACAGAACTGGCCAGCAAAGATAACCAAGTTTTAAATCTAATCTTTGAGTATACTTCTGTGGTGAAAGAAAACGAACATTTGAAGATTTTTTTCTGTTAAACAAGTTTCCTTTACTTTGTGTTGTCATCTAACCTTTCTCCGTTTTATTTGTATTGACATCTTTGTATTTGACAGCTGAGCTGTGATGGCCAAGCGGATTGCTGAAAAAGAGTTGACGGACAGGAACTGGGATCAGGAAGATGAAGGCGAGGAGGTGTGACACTTTTCAGCATCTACACACTTTAACTGTCAAGCCTCTTTTACATTCCCAGTGGAAACACTCTTATCTATGGAAGCCCGTTTCCGCCACTGAATTAAAAAGATTATTGAGACTTTTTATATAAACTCGCAATTCTGACTTTTTTCTCAGAAATGCATGATATAAACACGCAATTACGAGTTATAAAGTAAGAATTGTGAGTTTGTATCTCGCAACTCTGACTTTTTTTTTTTTTTTGTTTATTTCTGACTTTATAACTCGCAATTGCAAATTTATATCTCGTTTATATTGCGAGTCCGAATTGCAAGATAAAAAGTTGCAATTACCTTTTTTTTATTCAGTGGCTTAAACGTGGTTAAACGGATCATAGTTGACCAAGCCCCACGGTTCGGCACGCATGTGATCCGCGGATTAATTGCAAAATTTAACCATAATAGAGTATAAGCTTATCATTTGTTCGTATTTACACAAGCAAGCGAATTTTAAACAATAACCATAATAGAGTATAAGTTTATCATTTGTTCGTATTTACACAAGCAAGCGAATTTTAAACAATTCCAGAGAGAAAAGGCGAAAGGGAACTCGATTCGTTACTCGCACACTGTTCTCTACACGCACAGCCGCACACACGCGTTTCAGACGGCGCGCAAACACCGAACTGAATCCTCTTCTGAATCCTCTGAACAGACACATACACATAAAATTATGACAAAATA
>NW_015540843.1:241541-244820 GCF_001515605.1 Sinocyclocheilus anshuiensis | reverse complement strand
GGATCGTAGTTGATCCGTGATCCGTACGGACCAAGCCCCACGGTTCGGCATGCATGTGATCCGCGGATTAATTGCAAAATTTAACCATAATAGAGTATAAGTTTATCATTTGTTCGTATTTACAAGCAAGTGAATTTTAAACAATTCCAGAGAGAAAAGGCGAAAGGGAACTCAATTCGTTACTCGCGTGCTGCTCTCTACGCGCACACCCGCACACACATGAAGCGCGCGCACGCGTTTCAGATGGCGCGCAAACACCGAACTGAATCCTCTTCTGAATCCTCTGAACAGACACATACACATAAAATTATGACAAAATATCTATCTCGACAATCATTCAGGTAAACGCGGTCAGTTATGTCTCAAATGAATGAAAACATCTGAGAAAGAAATCGGATGTGATGTGTATCATTATATCGGATCCGTGCATCAGGTCTTAAAGGGACAGATAAATACTGCTGCTGTCATTAATGATCATCAAACAACAAAAAAGCTGTGATAAAAATCTATATTTAATTTATACAGTGAACACTGTGCAGTGTTATTTTCCCTAATTATTACTTTTCTGTATTTGAATACTACCAACCTTATTTTATTTGTAACATTTATGACAAAATACCCATCTCGACAATCATTCAGGTAAACGCAGTCAGTTATGTCTCAAGTGAATGAAGACAGCTGAGAAAGATATCGGATGTGATGTGAGTCATTATATCAGATCCGTGCATCAGGTCTTAAAGGGACAGCGGCCTATAAATACTGCTGCTGTCATTAATGATCATCAAACAACAAAAAAGCTGTGATAAAAATCTATATTTAATTTATACAGTGAACACTGTGCAGTGTTATTTTCCCTAATTATTACTTTTCTGTATTTTAATACTACCATCCTTATTTTATTTGTAACATATTGTGTATTTATCTATGCTTGTAATTTGTGTATTTGTTCTTATTTTTGCTGGATGTTCTCTTGTCTCTTTAATCATGTTTAAACTTTCTTAGCTAATCTAGTAGTATTTGCTGTGGTATAAAAAAAAGTACTTCGCTTTAAGTAATAAATGGAAAGCAAGTCAAATTTAAATATTTTTCTTTTCTTGCTGATCCGAAAAATGATCGGATCCGTGGGTCAAAAACCGTAATGTGATCCGAACCGTGAGATTTGTGATTCGTTGAAACACTATTATCCAAAGTATCTTAAAGTTAATTATTTCAACCATTAAAGTTTTTTTGTTTGTTTGAAAATATCTTGTGGTCTCAGGCAGGAATGTTTTCAATTGCGAGTGAAGATGTGATGAAGAATCGCGCCATCAAGAAAGCCAAGCGTCGTAACGTAGGAGCAGAGGTAACACATCTCTTGTGTCCCAGCAGACATCCAGTTATGTGTTCCAACAAGGGTGTTTTATAGTTGAGTTTTGTTGTTTTGTCACAGGGAGAGAGTGGAGGGGCTTTCAAAGTGTTTAAGGGGTTCTCTCTGACCCAGACCACAGGGACGTCATCATTCTCTGGCTTCGGTAATGGCGCTGGTTTCAAACCTCTCTCCAGCCTGACCAATGGCAGCGTAGCATCGGTGGCCCCATCCTTTGCTGGTTTTAATGTTCCAACATCTGCTAAAACTAACAGTGGTAAGTCTTTTACATGAACTGGGTGTGAGTAGTAAGTCCACTGTCCAAAATAAACACTTTGCCTTGGGTCAAATCTGAGTGAAATCATTTTTTAGAACCGTATTTTATTATTCTATCCCGCTATCATCCCGTTTAAATATTTTCCCGTATTTCTCCCGTATTTTTAATCTTTCTATAAAAAAAATCCCACTGGGCATATTTTATATGTTTGCTACATTCGCTTCCGGTAAAACTCTATAATTTGTATGGGCCAAACCTCATTATATGAATAATCACGACAACAAATTCCAAGGTTGTTCAGTTGCCAGAGCTTGTATGAAACACATCTTTTTCACACGATCGACGCATACAAATTTCAACCCATTTGTCCCCTCAACTTGGCAACCTACAGCCCAGTGATGCTATTGATATCTGTGCAGGGAGTACCGCGGGAAAGAAACAATGATCACTATTAGAAATGGGAGGAGAAGACTCGGGTGGTGCTCCAGTGAAAAAAACTAAATATACATGTAAATGTATATTTACATATATAATGAGATATAGCTTACACTTCAAAAGGCTATTTAATTAATTAAATATGAGCGCTGCACGTTTCAAAGTCAGGTGCTGCGCTGCTTTGTTTACTGCGGTCACCGGGGAAACGGCTATATTCCTGGCAAAAAGTGCCACCTGCTGGCAGAGAATAAATTAGCATTTTTCAATAAGCCCTTCTGCTCTTTTAGACCAAAGCCAAAAACGACCCTTATTTTTACGCAGAAAACACGCAATTGTAAATGTGAACTGGTGGATCGACAAGAAGATAATTAATTATAAAACTTATTTAATTAAACATATCAAGGCTCGAAATTGCGACCATTTTGGTCGCATATGCTCCCGAAATTTAATCTGTGCGACCTCAAAATATATTTGGGAGCATTTGTGCGAGTGCATATAATTGTTGTCGTGCGACCTGTTTTCATTTCTCTAAAAACGTTCAGAGTATGTGCCTTCTGAGTGTTGATACGGTGACCTGTCTGCCGTTCTATGAAACGTTAGGTTACATAACCAATTACACTTCATCTTTACATTCTTAACTTTAATGCAGATTTTAGATTGGTTAATATTAGCCGTCAATCACCCAGTCACTGCTTTCCGCTGTCAGGTGACAGGGAGCTAACTACCACGGGGAATGTAAAAGGCTGAAGAAGAGAGAAAATAAAAAAAGAAACACTGACAGATTTCTTTTGTGAACCACCTAAAGTTACAAATAATGGTGCTGGTGATAGCGATCATGTGGTGAATGTTGATCCACCAGCCGAATAGAAGGCGTACAGTTTTCGGAGAAAATGGTTGAAAGACTTCGAGTGGCTTCGCTATGAAAATGCACTGTGCTCTATGCACTGCATTCACTGTAAAGCCTGTGGGACGGAGTTTGCAGGTAACAACGTTCGCCACCGAATCTACACATTTCGTAATTGTTGTTTTACGATGTGCGGTTTGACATTATCGAGTATATTGCAAAATCCAAACAAAACACACCTACAGAGAGTGCACGCATACATGACGTGAAGTCTATTAGGTTAGATTAGTGCGCGCGCGCATTTAGAGTGCGTTCTTTAACGGCATGATTCAGTCTATTAAAATGCATCACAAAATTCAAGATATGGGGCCTTTACAT
>NW_015540843.1:240562-241167 GCF_001515605.1 Sinocyclocheilus anshuiensis | reverse complement strand
AAAATATAAAAAATTTTACTTTTGACTCCGCCCCCCCCCCCCAATACCTTTTCCCTGATTTAAGCCCCGTTCACACCAAGGACAATAACTATAAAGATAACGATTAGGGGTGGGAATCTTTAGGCACTTCACGATCCGATTCTGGGAGTCATGATCCGATTCCAAAACGATTCTTGATCTACATTTTTTCCTAATTAATTCTACTGTTGTGCAAATACATTTTACAACTTTACATTTTAACCAAAATTGCAATTTCTATGCTTTTTGTTTATGGAGTATTTAAATACGAATCCGCATGTTCATTCGATTACCAGAAAATACACAACACAGAATTTGCGAAAAAATATTATTCATTATTATTATTTATTCATTTTAGATGTTTACATTTGGAAAAGCTGTGCTTCCTGCATAAACCTGCCCCTGTTGGTTTGGCATAGCTTGCTTGCCCTACACAGTTACATTTGTTTATTTTCTTAATTCAAGTTATATATATTTTGTTCTATTTGTGTTTTTTAAGTTATTTATAATAAGTGAACTTTACTGTTAAGTGCACTGATGCCAGACTCATTTTGAATAATAAAGTTTATTGTTAAATTGTTAAATAC
>NW_015540843.1:238922-240097 GCF_001515605.1 Sinocyclocheilus anshuiensis | reverse complement strand
GTTATTTATAATAAGTGAAGTGAAGTTTACTGTTAAGTGCACTGATGTCAGACTCACTTTGAATAATAAAGTTTATTGTTAAATTGTGAAATACCCTGCCTCCACTACATAGGCCTATGTTTGTCACATCATTATAAGTGTTTGATTACCGCATTTGAGTTATCGTTGCAAAAAATGTGTTTGTGTATATATTCTGTAGGACTGCCCCCTAATAGTCGACTAATCGTTAGTCGACCACAAGAGGCTTGCTCGACCAAAAATTTTTAGTCGCAGAAAAAAAAATCCACATTGGCAAAGTCACGCAGATCGTTAACGGCTGATCTATGGTAATACAGTACATCCGGCAGGACATCCAAACGCTCGCCTATCAATCATCCACCACAAATATGGCTTATCTGAAATATGTAAGTATTAGCAACTTTACATGGCCGCTCAATCTAATGTTAACCTAGAGAAATGTGCGCTATATTCAAGTGTCTGTGTGGAAGCTGAACAGTAGCTCACTGCAGGACAGATGGAGGCGCCGGTGCGCTCACTTGCTCTTAAAATAGGCTACTCCGTAATTTTTGGTCAAACAGATAAGAGTAATACATCTTTCAAATCTGTAAAGACTGTTTATTTGTGTGCACTCACAATAACAACAAAACGCGCTTTTGTAAAATAATGAAAGTAAACAGGATGCGCTTTCTGCCGTCTCAGTCTCTGTGAACTTGAGCGCGAAACTCCGTGTATATCTTTGCCTTACAGGACATCAAATATATCTATAGAGAGTGAAATGTCTACTTTCAAATTAACCAATTCAAATGGAAAACAAATATTGTCAAATTATGTAATCCGTGTGAAACATGCACACAGGCGCATTACTACTGCGGAGATGACGAGTCGGTGTCGCCGAGTTCATCTCTTAAACCAAAAGAAAGAAAGCACTTGTTTATCAGTGAATTATTAAAATGTTAATGCAGCCTCCTTACTGTTTTTCCCTGACACATTCATAATCATAGCTTCAGCGGTGCGCTATGGCAAGTTTTATGCGTGTGCTTGAGCGCTTATTAGGCTTTGTAGGCAATTAAAGGCTCATTATAATGATTTAAATGGTTTATTAATAAATGTGCGATTAGTCGACTAACGCTTAAAATTAACGACTACTAGTCGACCAGAAAAATCCTTAGTCGAGG
>NW_015540843.1:237713-238903 GCF_001515605.1 Sinocyclocheilus anshuiensis | reverse complement strand
AATCCTGAAGACCTTGATTAGCTTGTTCAGGTGTGTTTGATTAGGGTTAGAGCTAAACTCTGCAGGACAGTGGCACTCCGACGTTGCCTATCCCTGATATAGTTAATCAATATCACAAGAAGAGTGCTGTTTCCTCCAAAAATCAGCATGATTACAAATGTGATATTGATTTTATACAACTGTTCAATAAAAAAGAAGTTAATGTTAAGAGACTTACATTTTAGACACTATATTGCCTGTTTTTCCTCTATTTCGCCAACAAAAATCATTCCAAGCCTCGATCTCTGTGAACTTGAGCGCAAAACTCCGTGTGTATCTTTGCCTTACATGCATTAAAATATATATCTATAGAGAGTGAAATGTCTACTTTCAAATTAACCAATTCAAATGGAAAACAAATATTGTCAAATTATGTAATCCGTGTGAAACATGCACACAGGCGCATTACTACTGCGGAGATGACGAGTCGGTGTCGCCGAGTTCATCTCTTAAACCAAAAGAAAGAAAGCACTTGTTTATCAGTGAATTATTAAAATGTTAATGCAGCCTCCTTACTGTTTTTCCCTGACTCATTCATAATCATAGCTTCTGCCGGTGCGCTGTGGCAAGCTTTATACGTGTGCTTGAGCGCTTATTAGGCTTTGTAGGCAATTAAAAGCTCATTATAAAGATTTAAATGGTTTATTAATAAACGTGCGATTAGTCGACTAATGCTTAAAATGAACGACTACTAGTCGACCAGAAAAATCCTTAGTCGAGGGCAGCCCTAATATTCTGTTTATTAGTATATATCCATATAGTCTGCGATTCGTCGATTTTATTAGACTATTCGATTTTTAAAAATCCTCAACTTCATTTTGCTAACGTCGACTAACCGGCAAAATACCGAAAGTGCCGCATTTCACGGACGAGAATGTATAAAACTCATTATTAGTCTGTTTTCCAAGGCTGCATGATATATTAAACCCATTTAAAAATCATAATTAAGCATAATTGTGAATTCACAAATGCTACGATTTAATTAAATATATAAGATGCAATTCTAATACAGTATATGCGCTTTAATTATTTACATGCGTGTAGGTTAAGTACGTGCGTCACACAGCGGCTCCGTTCACAGTAGTTCCACAGGAACTGTTATCATTTACATGTGTAGAGTCTCAAACTCCATCTCTGCATGTTGTTGTGAG
>NW_015540843.1:236849-237241 GCF_001515605.1 Sinocyclocheilus anshuiensis | reverse complement strand
TAAATCTACGCAAACACAGGAGAATACATCGCGGTTTCAAAATAAAAGCTCAAACCCTCACTTTGAGTTTGCATGTTTTGATGCCCACATATTCATTCAATTACAGTGGCTATAGCATTTCTGTCCTAAAGAAATGGCCAAATTTGAATTAAATGGGCTTGGTCAGTATTAAACAAGTATTAGATGGATCGCACAGTAATGTGTAAAAATAATCATCAGGCCGTTGGCGCCCCCTGCAGACCTTTGTTGTAATGCATAATGTACATTAGCTCATAATCCAGTATGTATTTTAACAATTTTGTTCAATAAAACCATAAGATTTCTTGCTTTTGATACTTTATTTGAACTAATTATTATTGCCTCATTGCTATTATATATGTATTTTAAGTAAT
>NW_015540843.1:235633-236277 GCF_001515605.1 Sinocyclocheilus anshuiensis | reverse complement strand
CATTTACATTTTTCTCCTAAATAAATTCTGGTAAATAATATTTCTGGTAAATACTCCTTTAAAAAGTGTTTTTTTTATTTTTGACTAGAACGTGGATATGTTGTCATTCTTACACTATAATACCAAACTTTGATTTCAGTGATTTGGACTATGAGATGGACACTTGCTTCTTGCACTTTCCTTTTTTTTACGTTTAGATTTCATTTAGTTTAATGAAATATAGTTTAATAAAATATTCTTAAGTAAAATTGTTGATTTTTGGGGGTGGGAAATTAATCGTTTAGATTAATCGATAAACTAGTCGATAGATTAATCGAAATAAAAATAGTCGTTAGTGGCAGCCCTAATATACAGTACCAGTCAAAAGTTTGGACACACGAATGAGAAATGTGTCCAAACTTCTGACTATACTGTACTATAATATAGCCTACAAATAAAGAATATCGGCCGATATATCGATATCGGGCTTTTTATACTCCTTAATATTGGTATCAGCATCGGCCCCCAAAAAACCCATATCGGCCGGGCTCTAATTTAACTAACTAATAAATAAGCTTTCCATTGATGTATGGTTTGTTAGGATAGGACAATATTTGGCCGAGATAAAACTATTTGAAAATCTGGAATCTGAGGGTGCAAAAAAA
>NW_015540843.1:232871-235579 GCF_001515605.1 Sinocyclocheilus anshuiensis | reverse complement strand
CTAGAGGTGCATGTAAAAATCTATTCATATATGAATCATGATTCTGTCTTCTAACTATTCTAATGGATTCACAAGTTTAAAAATCAATGTTCTAAAGCAGCGGTTTTCAATCCTGTTCCTCGCGTCCCCCTGCTCTGCTCATATTACTAATCAACAATGAAGTTTTGATATATTTATGGTAGGAAATTTACAAAATATCTTTACTTAATATCCTAATGATTTTTGGCATAAAAGAATGTATACAATACAATGTATTTATTGGCTATTGCTACAAATACTGGTCTGCTTATCTCTAATGATTGGAAATTTAATCCTTTACCATCTCTGAGTATCAACAGCTCCTTTGAATCACATTCAGCCACTATTACCCACCCTCTTAAAATCCATTTTATAGTAGTTTATCGACCCCCAGGACCACTAGGTAACTTCGTAGAAGAATTAGATGTGCTGCTCTCAAACTTTCCTGAGGATGGTACTCCCCTAGTTATGCTTGGAGACTTCATCATCCACCTAGATAAACCTCAGGCTGCAAACTTCCACACTCTGCTTGCCTCTTTTGATCTCAAGCGAGTGTTAACTACGGCTACTCACAAATCAGGCAGCCAACTGGACCTTATGTACACATGACACTGCTCCACTGATCATGTACTGGTTACTCCACTACACACCTTGGATCACTTCCTCCTCACTCTTATCCTTAACATGGTTCACAACACATACCCCTCCACATGTCACTTTTCGACGTAACCTACGCTCACTCTTACCCTCCCGGCTATCTGCTATGGCTTCATCTTCGCTTCCTTCCCCTGAACAGTTATCATCTCTTGATGTTAACAGTGCTACTTCTCAGGAACCGCACGCCAGTGGTTTGAGTCTTACCTCTCAGATAGGTCCTTCAAGGTATCACATCTTCAAGGCGAGGTGAGGTGTCCAAGTCGCAACATCTAGCTATCACAGACTGATCAAATCAGTCATTTGAAAACAGCGTGAGTGATTCAACTGTACGTGTCTTCTCTCTTTGACTTTCTCTTCAAACGGCTTCACATCGGCACATCTTGTCTGTGCTACAAGAGCCGCTGCACGCTGCAATACAAGACTTTCACTCGCATTTCGGGACAGTTGACAGAATTGTCACTTGCCCAATCGGGTCATTGTTGCATCGTCAGAAAATTGTATTTCCACGTCTTTTTAAGTCATTCGGTACTCGCGCGCTCCAGAGGCGGTGCGCAGTCACATCCAAAGTGCACTCATGCGTATATAAAGTCACCTTGCCAGTACCAAATTGAGTTTGCTACTAAATAAGCTCAGCAGAACCCTGCACGGGCCTCAAACATATGCCCTTATCCGACAGATTATCAGAATTACTGGCCGAGTCTGACTGGAGCCCGTGTCTTTTTTCTCTTTCTCTCTCCACACAGACTGATCAAATCAGTCATTTGAAAACAGCGTGAGTGATTCAGCTGTACACGTCTTCTCTCTTTGACTTTCTCTTCAAACGGCTTCACATCGGCGCATCTTGTCTGCTCTACAAGAGCCGCTGCACGCTGCAATACAAGACTTTCACTCGCATTTCGGGACAGTTGACAGAATTGTCACTTGCCCAATCGGGTCATTGTTGCATCGTCAGAAAATTGTATTTCCACGTCTTTTTAAGTCATTCGGTACTCGCGCGCTCCAGAGGCGGTGCGCAGTCACATCCAAAGTGCACTCATGCGTATATAAAGTCACCTTGCCAGTACCAAATTGAGTTTGCTACTAAATAAGCTCAGCAGAACCCTGCACGGGCCTCAAACATATGCCCTTATCCGACAGATTATCAGAATTACTGGCCGAGTCTGACTGGAGCCCGTGTCTTTTTTCTCTTTCTCTCTTCCCCAATTACACAGCTGCTGTTGTAGCCATTAAAATAGTTCAGTTTCATTTTTAATGGCAAAAGTGGTTATATATATTTTCGTTTCTTTATTACGTTAATTTAGAAATATGTTTGGAAAATGTTTTTGTTTGTTAAATTCAAGTTTTTGTTTTTTTAAAGTAACGACCAAGCGGCCAGTGGCAGACAGTGAGTTAATCATAGCCTATGTTTGATCAATTTAGCCTTCTCAAATCATCACCACTTGACTAAAATAAAATCTATAGGCCTATATAAAATGCTTAAAAAAACAATGTTAGTTTAAATGGTTAACCTAGATAAATGTGTGCTATTAGGCGCGTATCCAATCGTTTGTGCAGAGAAGCTAAAGCGCGCTTTGCAGGACATGGAGTCGCCAGCACGATCACTTGCATTTTTTTCTTATAACAGTGGAAACAACCGTCATTTTTTTAGATTAGATTCAACTTTATTGTCATTGCACATGTAAGGTACAAGGCAACGAAATGAAGTTAGCATCTAACCAGAAGTGCAATAAGCAGTAAGTACAGGATATACAGTGTCTACAATATGTTACAAATGTACAATAAATATACAGATAAGGCAGTACTATGGACATAATTTACAGATTTTTAAATACTATCAGCATGATATACAGATAGGTATACTATGAACATACTATACATATGGATTATGTAATAAGTGTATGTACACTATAAGCAGAAACTATGAACATATGAACATCATTTACAAATGAATATGTAAGCGATACATTAAGCTGTACAAAACACTAGTGCAATGGAAATTTAAAAAAGTGCATAGAAAATATTGCAGTGTGCAA
>NW_015540843.1:228839-232442 GCF_001515605.1 Sinocyclocheilus anshuiensis | reverse complement strand
ATATATATACACCTTGCTACGTGTACTGCATTAGGCTAACCGAGACTTGTCATTTGCACTTATATATTGTTGCTCTTTTGTTAGTTTTGACTGCTTTTATTGTCCTCATTTGTAAGTCGAAAGCATCTGAAGCATCTGCTAAATGACTAAATGTAAATATCTCCGTGCAGATTAAGACTGGTTTTGTGCACATATCAACGTCGCTTTGGATAAAAGCATCTGCTAAATGACTAAATGTAAATATCTCCGTGCAGCTTAAGACTGGTTTTGTGCTCTAGGGTCACATATCAACTTATTTACTAAACTGTTGTATAAAATCACATTTAAACTTGTGATATTCGGGACAAAATCAGCACTCCTGTGATAGGCTACTGCTCTCCCTGCTCGTGTGATATCGTATGATATAAATATGAGACAAAAACTCACACAGGGGCATTTTTGCCCCAATATCTTGAATTTAAGGCAAAACTGCATTTATGAATTTGTTGTTGCCCTGCATCGTATTTGTCAACAGTCAACTGTATGAAATGTAAGATAATGTAAAGGTCTGGGGCCAGTGCGTTGGCTGTTAAAATATTTTAATCTAGTTTTTTTACTAAAATACTAAAATATTTTTATTTAGTTATTTTTTCATAACTAATTGTGTGCGTGTATACAGTTTAGGTATTTATTTACTTTTCTGTTCTTTTATTTATTTTATTTATATCTTGTCCAGTGTTGTTTGAGACCTCTGCCATTTTCACCACTAAAGCGCTATTACTTTGTTGTTGATTATTTTTTGACCAATTATTATATTTAGTTTTTGCAGATCTAGATGACAGAATTCTGTGTATATTAATGCTTATTAGAGTGTCATGTTTTTAGCTTAGCAGTATTCTAAAAGTCAAGTTTGATGCTGTTGTAATGTAGGTCTCACATGCTGCCCATGTGGATAGTAATACAACTCACTACAGTTAATGATCTACACTGTTTGCTGCAGAATAAGAAAAAAAAACTGCTTAATTCCATTGATTACAACAACAAAAAACAGGCAAATTCACCTAGCAGGTGTGGAAAAATTTTAATTTTAGATCAGGCAAAACCATAGGCAAATGTGAATTGATTATTGATTCATTGATTTAGAATTTTATTTTAGAGCATGGTCTAGCGCATATGTTGTGCTACTGTCTGCCTCAAATCTGAGGGTGAATTGATTGATTACTCTGACAATACTGGTCAACATTCACAAATCAGCTTTTAAATGTGGCTCTTTCCACCTTCATAAATAATCCAGTTGTTTGTGGCTCACTCTGGATCTGGTCTCAATTCATAGTCTATTTTGAGCAGCAGTGTTCTCAGCTGCTTCTGTATTTGTGCATTATTCCAGCTCTTCATTTGGCAATCACAGAGCCTGTTTACCCTATAAACCACAAACTGGTATTTTTAGTGTTGTGGCACCAACCCAGTCTGACATGATGCCCAGCACTGAGCACACTGAGAATTGGCTATCATTCAGTTCATGAGTTCAACAGTCACACAACCAAGAAAATTCATTAGTATGACACAAGTTTTGACATTGCATAATTATGTACTAAATTGGTGTCTATCTAGCTTTTTTTAATGCAATACACCGTTTTTGGTTACACTACTTGGGGTAACAATTCTACAAATGTCTTCTAGTCATTGCATGCTACACTTGGATGTGTGAGATGTAAATATATTTAAGAAAACCAGAAATTTGTCTGTAGCCACCACCTTTCAGTATTCTTATAATACGCCAAATATCTATTCATGACTTGGCATTAAATCTGGTCATATGACTTGAGTTGGCTGCACTGAGCGTAACACTCTGCAGTCAGAGAGGAAGGATGAGCAGCGGTCATCATACTGTTAGTAGAGCAACATTTGTAATATTACAGCTCTGTAGAGTCACCTGATGTCTCTCCTTTCATCCTCAGGCCCCTTAACGTTCAACAGCTCCGCCCCCTCCAAACCCACAGACGGTGATGTCACCTCTAATGGCTCCACCCCCAGCAGTAAAGAATACAACCGGCAGCTCACCGCACTAAACTGCTCTGTTCGCGACTGGATCACCAAGCATGTCAATGACAACCCCCTGTGCGACCTCAACCCCATCTTCCGTGACTATGAGCGACACCTGGCCAGCATCGAGAAGAAATATGGCAGCGGCACGTCAGAAAGCAGGGCGGAGAGCACGTCGTTTGGAGGGGAGCAGAAGCAGCTTCTGACGAGCGGAACTGCTTCTGTTTCCGGCACGAATGCTGCTGTTACCACGTCTGTCAGCGGTGCAGTGCCACAGCTCTTTTCATCTAAAGACAAGGATGCTGCTGCAGCAGACAAACCAGCAGCCGCGGCTCCTCCAGGTGTCTCCTTTAATTTCGGCCAGAAGGTGGACAGCTCTGTGCTTGGCGCACTTATGTCCAGCGGAGCACCGTCGTTCTCATTTTCCTCCTCTTCAGGCGTGTCTGTGTTCGGAACAGCGGTCAGTAGTGTCAGTCCTGCGGTGTCATCCTCTCTGAATGCAGCCAGCAACAGCCAGACTGCAGGTACGTGAGCAGCACATTCACTAATGGCGCTTTTCCACTGCATGGCCGGAGAGAATCGTCACTACCTGCGTCACTGAACTTGCAACATGAGACACAACAGAACCACTAGATTTAAATCAGCACAGCCAGCGAAGGATCAAACGCAATTGTTTTGAACGAGCGCACCTTTTTTTAACAACCAACAAGTGGCTGTTTCATGGTCTGTTGAGGAAGTACAGACGTTCGTCTCGTTGATAGCAGAGGAGCGGATCCAGCGAGAGCTTGATGGGGCGACGCGGAATAAAAAAAAGTTTTTCAGGAGTCGCAGCAGTATAGGCGGCGCAACTAACGACATGTGAATAATCCCGCCCACTCTAAAGCGATTAAACTGCAGTGGAAACGCAAAACGAGTCGAGCCGTGCCGTACTGAGCCATGCCTAGCCGAGTCGTACCACGCAGTGGAAAAGCGCCATAATACAGCAAACACACTCATTCACATTCACAAGTCAGCTTCTCACTGTAAAGTTGTAAGTGCTGTCTTCTAGTTTGTATTTCAAGTAGTGCTGTCAAACGATTAATTGTGATTAATCGCATCCAAAATATTATGTATATGTGACCCTGGACCACAAAACCAGTCATAAGTGTCAATTTTTCAAAACTGAGATTTGTACATCATCTGAAAGCTGAATAAATAAGCTTTCCATTGATGTATGATGACAATATTTGGCACTGTTTGAAAATCTGGAATCTCAGGTTAAAGCTGTAGCGATTTCTCTGAGACGTTACATGTCAAAGTTTTAAGTCTGGATGTCCTGTACAGAGCACATTCAGGGCTTTTCAGAGATACCAAATGATTGGATGTTTCACCATGACCACTCCTTCTCCTTGGTCTCTAAATGGCTGACATTAATTTAATGTAACACCCTTATGGAAATATGATCATGTTTTGTAATTATTTAAATCTGACTAATTTTCAAATTGTTTGTCATAAATCAGCATCTCAGGAATATGTTATGGGGTTTCAAATCAAAATATGACCTTCTGTTATGAAACAGGACGTTGATTTCATACATGTCCT
>NW_015540843.1:213728-227935 GCF_001515605.1 Sinocyclocheilus anshuiensis | reverse complement strand
TTAGCGATTTCTCTGAGAAGTTACATGTCACAGTTTTAAGTCTGGATCTCCTGTACAGCACATTCAGGGCTTTTCAGAGATACCAAATGATTGGATGTTTGACCATGACCACTCCCTCTCTTTGGTCTTTAAAAATGGCTGACATTCATTTAATGATCAAATGTAACACCCTAATGGAAATATGATAATATTTTGTAATTACAAATATTTTAATATTATTCATTTAAATCTGACTAATTGACAAATTGTTTGTCATAAATCAACATCTCAGGAAAATATTATGGGGTTTCAAATCAAAATATGACCTTCTGTTATGAAACAGGACATCAGTTTCATACATGTCCACTGTAGAGGACACCAGGACTTAAAGCATGTTTATTACACATTTTGGGAGACACAACAAATGAATAGAGAAAAAATTATACATAAATATTCCTTTTAAATATTACATGTTATTATGAAAATCTTGCTAATTATTACTCCCATTATTAATGACATGACAAAATACTAAATTCCCAAAACTGTTTTTTCCTGGTAGTCAGGAGGATATATTTTGAAGTATTTACATGTATATATTTATATTCATATAATTTATATTATATATAAATATTTTTAATATATAAACATAACATATTTTTCTTAAATATTTACATGCATGTGTGTGTATTTATATATACATAAAGTATGTGATTGTACTGTTTATATTTATTATGTAAACAAACTTTTATTTTGGATGCGATTAATCGCGATTAATTGTTTGACAGCACTAATTTCAAGGCAGCTTTCGGTTTCATTTCAGTCTATCTAATGTAATGTACTAGGGGTGGAACGGTTCTCCACACACTGGGAACGCGGTTCAATTTAAATCTGACAACGCATCTGTAATATGGTTTGTTATAAATAAATAAATAAAATAACACGTAAAACAACAAATAGGGTTCGGCTAATGTATCTTTCTGTTGATGGATGCGCATTCTGAAAAAAAGTGGACAAACCATTCACTCTTGTTCAATGCGAATGCTGTATGCTGGAATATGAGCAGTCATTTATTCTGTCATCGTGCTGATAGCGCACATGCACAGGTGAGACCTGAACAGCACACTTTGATATCGGTGTTTAAAGTAAACTCATTTAAGCTTTGCCAGTTTAAACATTTAAGAGACAGAAGACGCGAGCTCGCGCGCACAGTGATGCCCGGTTGCATAAAGCACCTTAAGTTTTTCCCTTAAGTATGAGACTTAAGGCGTGATTTCCCCTTACCTAAGGGAATGACTTAAGGGTGTTGCATATAAGCCCTTAAACACTTCCCTTAGCAAAGGGAAATTTTAAGTGTTTAATTTTAAGTGTTTAAGTGCGTTAAGTGTTTCACGACAGCGACCCAGGATTTGCCGTTAAAAAAATCGACTGTTGCCATGGTCACGTTATTTGTTAATGCAGATAGCGATGTAAGTTTTCACAGTAAACAATATAACATGGATAAGGAAAACAAAAAAGAAAACCAAATATGAAAGAGAAGGACCAGACGAGACAGAAACTCAAATTGATAATTCACTCAAAACTGAAAATTCTGAAAAATCATTTACTCACCCTCGTGTCATTTCAAACCCATAAGACTTCTATTCATCTTTGGACAACAAATAAAGATCTTTCATCATTTCTGTCCATGTAGAGGTTTTCAGGTACTAGTGTGAATAAATATATATTTAAATGCAAAGAGACAAGATAGTCTATGCATGACGTTTTATTCGTATCCAAAACGATGTGAACATTAAAGAGCTAAACTCTCATGCAGTGTGTGTTTCATTCATACTCGAAGCCGGAGGGCGCTCTCGCGCTGAAAGTCCAAACCGGATTCATAGAAGTAGCCTATCTTATAAGCTGAATAAAAAACAAACGTAAACACAACAAACTCACGACTGCAGCAATATATGGTTTATGTGTGTTTTTCAAGTAATCTCCAGGTAATATGTAGGAAAATTCAGGAATAAAATATTATGGAATATAAATTTGCTCTCGAGTGTGACGCACTCATGTTTGAGCTAATTATGTGCTGTATGTAATTTGATCAATGTTTATATGTGAATAAATGCGTAAATTAAAATCCGTTTAACATATAAAGCGGCCAATCATTACTTGTAGAAGACTTTTGTGTAACACTTAAGGTGACATTTTCCAACCCTTATGTTATCCTTAGGAAAATGACAGTTAAGGGGCTTTATGCAACACTTAATGGGTTTTAAGGGATACGTAAGAGAAATTCTAAGGGTTTATGACGTTTCACCTAAAGAAACCCTTAAGTAACATTTAAGGGATATTTTATGCAGCACCCTTAAGTGTAAGGGAAACTTAAGGGCGATCTTAAGGGAAAATTACACTTAAGGTGCTTTATGCAACCGGGCACTGAACAGCACACGTTGATATCTGTGTTTAAACTAAACTCATTTATTAAGCCTTGCCAGTTTAAATATTTAGGAGCTTGCACGTGCAGTCAGAAGATTTGTGTGTGCGCTCATCTGAAGCACGCAAACCCGTCCTCAGAGCATGCGCAAATATTAAGCTCTCTGAAGTATTGTGTTTGAATGGACAAATTCACACAAAAATGGTCAAAATGCCCATCTTGGTAAGTATCCTATAGCAGACATAGCCAGCGGAGCGTACTGTATTTGTGCATTCTCTTAAAGTGACAGCGCTTTCTTAATATTAATCATACAGCAACAACAAGGAAATCACTCACTGTAACTTTAATAAAGATTAATGTATACAGTAAAATATGCAATGCTATTTTACATTTGATTACTTTATTCAATTTCTGTGCCTAAAAACTAATGTTAGACCTAAAAAAAAAACTGAAAATCACTGTTTATTTTATTTGTATACTCTATTGTATTTATTTGTGCTGTTGCATGTAGTTAGATAAATTACTCTTATTTTCTTAATTTTTATTTGACAGTATAGTTTTTCCCTAAACATAGGACATTCCGAACCGTACCGAAACCGTAACTCTAGAACCGTGATACAAACCGAACCGTGAGTAAGTTGAACCGTTCCACCCCTATAATATACTGTTTATTGTTACGGTCTCGATATCAAAAGATCAAATCAAAGATTTTTTTACATTTTTTTTTTTTCTCTTTCCGGGTTTAAAATCAATATCAGCATTCTCTATATTGTTTTTCGATATCCACTGGCTAAATTTTTTATGACCGTTTACTAAAGTACATGTACAGTGTGGGGGAAGAATACACATTCAAGAAACGCGTTCTAATCGATAATGAAATTGCCCATGGGCTATTCTCATCAATTGTGTCGATTAGAACTTGCAGATGATGCATCATTTATCATATCACTCACAGAACTAACATTTATAACAGGATTATTTTTTTTCTTCTCATAAATTTACTGTTTTCTTGTTTTAGGTGAGAATGGGGAGGAATCAGAGGAGCCGCCTGTTAAAAAACCTGAAAATCACTGTTTATTTTATTTGTATCTTTACTCTATTGTATTTATTTGTGATGTTGCTTGTAGTTAGATTATTGTTATTTTCTTAATTTTTATTTGACAGTATAGTTTTTCCCTAAACATAGGACATTCCGAACCGTACCGAAACCGTAACTCTAGAACCGTGATACAAACCGAACCGTGAGTAAGTTGAACCGTTCCACCCCTATAATATACTGTTTATTGTTACGGTCTCGATATCAAAAGATCAAATCAAAGATTTTTTTACATTTTTTTTTTTTCTCTTTCCGGGTTTAAAATCAATATCAGCATTCTCTATATTGTTTTTCGATATCCACTGGCTAAATTTTTTATGACCGTTTACTAAAGTACATGTACAGTGTGGGGGAAGAATACACATTCAAGAAACGCGTTCTAATCGATAATGAAATTGCCCATGGGCTATTCTCATCAATTGTGTCGATTAGAACTTGCAGATGATGCATCATTTATCATATCACTCACAGAACTAACATTTATAACAGGATTATTTTTTTTCTTCTCATAAATTTACTGTTTTCTTGTTTTAGGTGAGAATGGGGAGGAATCAGAGGAGCCGCCTGTTCCTGTGGTGAAAGAGATCAAGGAGAAAGACGCCTTCTACTCCAAAAAGTACACATCACGTACCGTCACTCAATCTTTAAACGCATCATCTGTCTCATATCTTATATTCCAAAATGATCTTTTCCGCAGGTGTAAGTTGTTTTATAAGAAGGACGGAGAGTTTAAGGAGAAGGGGGTGGGAACACTGCATCTGAAGATGGTGGCTGAGAGCAAACTTCAGCTTTTGGTGCGAGCCGACACCAACCTGGGTAAGTGTCTGCATCTGTGTGTCATTAGTGAATTGAATCCAATTACAGATTAATCTTGTGAGAAACTTTTTCAGGCTGATAATATTTACAATAATAGTTGAGCTCTGTGTTAATTAATGAGATGTACAGTACTGTTAAAAAAAAATCACTGTTTGGGATTTTTGTTTTTTAAAGAAGTTTCTGTAAACTAAATATTATTACAAAGGAAAAAATCTATTTTAATATAATTTAGGCAAGGCAAGTTTATTTATGTAGCACATTTCATACACGATGGTAATTCAAAGTGCTTTACATAAAAGGAATTAAAACAATCATTAAAAAAATCACTCAATCAATAAAAACAAGGATTTTAAAGTGATTTAAAAATTGATTTAAAATGAATTAAAACAGTTAAGAATAGAAAATGCTAATTATACATAAAGTACAGTGCAGTCAGTTCGGACGTACCACAGTGCTCGTTCAGTAAATGTACAGCTAAACAGTTGAGGCAGTGTAAAGACCTGAGGACTGGTGTGATATGCTCAGATTTTCTGGTTCTTGTCAGAATTCAAGAAAAGCTTGTCTTTTTGGGAAGACCGGTGAGGAGACCATTACAATAGTCCACCCTGCTGGTAATAAAGGCATGAACAAGTTTCTCCAAGTCTTGACTGGAAACAAAACATCTAATTCTTGCAATGTTTTTAAGACGATAGTTACTGCTTTGACATGACTATTGAAACTAAGCTCTGACTCCAGAATCACACCAAGATTCTTGGCTTGATTTTTAGTTGTGTATATATATATATTGTGTGTGTGTGTGTGTGTGTGATTTATTTTATGCCTGTAGACTAGAGAAAATTTTCAGCATCATTACTCCAGTCTTCAGTGTCACATGATCCTTCAGAAAGCTGATTTATAATCAATGTTGGAAACCGTTGTACTCTTTAATATTTTTTGGGACCTGTGATACTTTTTTTTTTAGGATTCTTTGATAAATAAAAAGATAAAAAGAGCAGTGTTTGTTAAATAATATATAATATTAAACAAATAATACAGTTTTTTCTGTATTTTTGATCTAATACAGCCTTGATGAGCATGAGACTCAAAAACATTAGAA
This sequence comes from Sinocyclocheilus anshuiensis, assembly GCF_001515605.1. NCBI lineage: Eukaryota > Metazoa > Chordata > Actinopteri > Cypriniformes > Cyprinidae > Sinocyclocheilus > Sinocyclocheilus anshuiensis. Next base: position 222,529 of record NW_015540843.1, on the reverse strand, counting down.
ATCTTACTGATCCCATGCTTTTGAACAGCGTGTAAATTGAGATTTTACAATTGATATAGTCATGAGAGGTAATCACAGTTATCAATGCCATTTTATCTGTTTTATCAAATAGAGTTGCAGTTGTTAGACATAAGGCACACAAGGTGTGTTTGATTAACAGAGATCAAATTATTAGAGGAAATCTGGATCCCCCCTGCAGGCCATTTCATGAAATGCAGTCAACTAGTTTAACTAGTTTAAATAATCGGCAGGTATTGTTGACACAGAGTTGTCATGAAAGTGCACCCTAAACATTCTAATATGCTGATTTGGTGCTCAAGAAACTGTATCATCAATACTGAAAACAGTTTTTGCTGTTTAATATTTTTGTGGAAACCATGATAAACTGCCGTTAAGATGTTTAGGGTAAGTAAGATTTGAGAAAAAGACAAAAATATTACTTCAAGGACACATTCAGTTGATCAAAATTGGCACTTTATATTTAAAATATAAGGAAAAATACTGGCCTAAAGTTATGCAGTTTTAGTTTGTACTACAAAACTTCACATGGCATAAGATGGATGTATGTATGTGTGCTTACTGGCTTCTCTGGTTTTTTTTATAGGGAACATCTTTTTGAACATTATGGTGCCCTCTTCCATGCCCTGCTCACGAACTGGCAAAAACAACGTGATGGTGGTGTGTGTGCCAAACCCTCCTGTGGATGACAAGAACCCCAGCACGCCTGTCCCAATGCTCATACGCGTGAAAACGGCAGAGGACGCAGACGAGCTGCATCGAATCCTGCAAGAGAAAAAAGCCTAAAGCAGCATCCACCCCCGCTCATATGTGTTTGACTGAATGCGGCTCGTACGACTCCAGTAACACGACACACACACATTTACTCTCTGTCTGATCTAGAACTGTTCGTCTGTGTCCTGTAAATCGTCTAGAAGAGTGACGTAAACCAATCAGTTCACCTACTGTGAAATCACTCGTGGTCCTACTGTAAATGCTGCTCATTGTATCAGAGATGGATGAGAAAAGTCGATCGATAATGATGACGGCCACATTTTGTTATAGCAAAGACGCGAGTCTGGATTCATCGACATTCCTTTGGGTTTTAATTTAGCTGCTATTTAAGGAATTCTTCGAGGTTTAGATGGAGCCAGCTGTTTTACAAGGATTGTTTCGTTGATTCGTTTTTAATTCTGTGACTCAGTTTTCAAAGGCAAGTGTGGAGAAGATCTGTACAGTTTTCCATGCTTGCAGGAGGGATTGTTTAGAGGTCAGTATTACATTGAAGATCTTGAAATATTGATTTGCTTCTAATATTATTTTGTTTTTGAGAACAAAATAAGCATCCGAAGATTTCCACTGCTCTAATCAAAAGTAAATTCCCCACAGTTTTGAGGAATATATGAGGAAGTGATCAGATAGACGTGGTTATTTTTTATATATATAAACAACTCATTTTCTCACTACTTTCTGTGATGGTTTGTATTTTGGATTATGGCACGTGTGGATGTTGTGTTCTGTACATTGAGTGATCTGATGTATGTAAACCACAGAACTGCTGAGGTTGAGAATGAATGCTTTATGGCAATCTGTCCTGAAAGTGATCTCTGGAAGTTTGTTTTTAATTCTTTCCCCTGTAAGTGGCCTTTTTACTGCCTTACACGATGAGGTATGTGTTTACTTTACATTCATTTACTGGTGAATAAATCAAATGAACCTGATATGATTTGTTTCATTTCCAGCACACGCATGATGTAAATCAAGTTTTTTTTTTTTTGGTTATCCTACTAACTGAATGAATCTTAAAAATAGTGTTATAATTGATCATCTGTTGTATTTGGTACCTTTTTTGTTTTAGTAACAAACCAACATTTAGTCACGAATGTACTACTAGTACTAAACAGTAGTTCACACAAAAATAAATTGTCATTTACGCACTCATTTCATCCCAACCTGTGAAAAAAGATTTCGCATTGGACGTTTTGGTGATCGTTGACTTCCATTGTATGGATAAAAAAATATATATTTTGTGTTACACATAAGAAAGTGAGTCAGGTTTAGAACAACATGAGGGTTATCAAACAACATTTTGAACTATCCCTCTGCATCCCCGTTACTCATTCTGGCACGAATATCAATGTCATTTAGACGCAAATATAAGTAATAAGGTTGCAAACCTCATTTAATAAGTAGGACAATATAACAGCTTATTTAGTATTTGGTCTAACGGACCGTTGGTTTTACGTATTTAACGGATGAACAATACAGTATATATTCTAAAGGTTAAGCACCTACTTTCACTGAGAACTGTCCATTCACTAAAACAGCTGATGATTCTGAAGAAGATTCTGTTGAAGTGCTGCCCCCTTGTGTTTTTGCTGTTAGAACTGGAAGGTCTTACTAACACACTCCATATCACAAGCTTAAATAATAGAATTAAAATCAAATGTATGAAACAAAGATAAATAGAAACAAATCAATGTTTTCAAGTAGTTGCAAGCTAGTTTAGGACCAACAATCTTTAACATTTCCTATAAGTTAAGGATATATATATTTATGTATTTAAAATTACTTGTACCAATTTAAAATATTTAGGTATTTTATTTGTAAATGTGAATATTTGTAAAGGGGGAAATATTGTAAGATGCAAAATGTGGGAAACCGCAATTTTTTTTTTTTGGTAATTATTTTTAAAATAGTTTTCACTACAATCAACGTCTAGATTTTTTGATGTTGAATTTGATGTGATTCTCAATAGTTTGCTCATTGAGTTCTGTTTGTGCACACAGTCTGCAATATTCAGCAATGTAAATGACTTCACATTATTATAAGCTGTCGGTTTGTGAATTCTATGTGAAAACTACATTATATTGTGTTGTCTACTGACTGCATGCAGAAAACATACAGAATGATGTGCTGGTCAATTTGCTCTGCAGTTCTTTTTAAAGACTAACCAGCTGGTGAATCCAACCGAATCAAACACAGCCTGAATCAACGACTGATTCAAATCATGGACTGAATGCAAATTTGTGTAATTAGTGAAACTTTAACTGTGGCGGATATGTACAATGTACACTACTTATGAGGAAAACGCTTTTTGAAACTTTGAATCAACTGGAATCAATTGCTTCACAAAATGATTCAGTTTCGAAGCACACCTTCTGGTCAAAACAGAGTAAATGTCAGCCCAAACATGCATAATTACATGTTTTACAAATGTTTTTATGGATTATCTATTAAATGTAACCTACAAGTAATTAAATACCATTAAATATAAATGTTTTGTAATTTTTTTGTAAATGTGTAGTGCTTATTTTAAGTTATTGGGTAGGGCTTGGCAAACTAAGCAATTACTTATTTATTTTATTTTTTTTGTATTATGCACACATATGTATTAAAATTAATTTAAATAATTTAAAAAGAGCCCGATCAATGAAATCTAGTGGTGAAGCATCTGTACTTTGAAAAGTCTCTAACGCAAGATTTAAAACAGTATGACCAAAGAACCCCAAGGCCAGTAATAAGATCATCTGTTTTGCCCAGCAAAGCCTCATTCGCTGAAATTTTGTGATGTAGCCAGTTCGACACAAGCTCTGAAACAAAGAAACAAAAGATTTCAAGTTCATTAAGCTGTTAGTGTTTCAAAAGCGCCCATCAACTAATGTACACAACCAGCAAGTGAGTTTCATTTTGTTGTAGTACATGGTTGTTAATACCATTGGGCCTCCATAATGTAGAGGCCAAATCAATTATTTTTACCCAAAATTGTATAAATTAAGAATAAATATACTTAAGTATAAATTATACTGAACTTTACAGTTATTGAACGGAATCAACACTATAGTGACTTGAACTAAATAATAACACTATAATATAGTTTTAGAGCAGCAGAATTTGAATTTGTCTCATATTTGAAGAAGTTTGCATCTGGTGTTTCCTTTGAAGCAGTCCGTAGCCCTATATAAATAAAGGTGATCCTACAAAGTTTTGCAATCTCCAAGAATTTGTATGATATCCCACAAAAGACATTTAGTAACTGGGCAATAAATTTGAACAAAAACTTTTTTATAATGTGTATTTTCATAAAGATGTACAGAAAAGGTGTATATATATATTACAACATGAATACGACACCATGCACATTTACTGCTAAATTACCACTTGATACAAAAGCGCATGTAAAGCGTCGGACTTCCTTAAAAACAGCCTTCCACTGAAGCTTTGCACCTAAAGCAAAGAATGAAATAAAACTGAAGACTAGGGTCTTAAAATAGTTCGAACAACATCTTCAAATGCTGCTGGCAAATCTGCCTATCAAATATTAAATAGATATTAAAGCTGTCGGATCAGTTATTACATTCTGCTGATACACACGTACAAAACTAAATAATACTGACACTTTGGGTTGGCGATACGTGTCAACTCCAAAAGCCCTTTAGTGCAAAAGAGTTCTCAAAACTGAAACTCAAAGACGACAGTCACCTAACTTGAAGAAACACGGCGGAGAACAAACCCAAAAATCAAAAAAGCAACGTCTGCTGGGTGGGATCATGTGATCTAGTGTCATGTTCAAGTGTCTTTGTGGAAGGAGATGTTTCCAAGAACTGTGCTCAGGTGGTGTCATCATCCATCTACCGGAAACGGCCTACGAAACAAGAGTCTTATCAGGAGATACGTCATGTTCACTAGTATTTGGAAATCAGAAATCCCCTCGAACATATCAAGTAACAGACAGTCGTGTAAGTACAGGAGGACATTTGCGATTCACTCAGCAATGGGCTAGCAAAAGGACGACGTTTGATATAGATTAGCTGGTTAGCGAAGTATTAAGGCCTAGAGCTGCGAGGAAACGTCCTTTGGAAAATATACTACACACAAAATCAGTAATATCATGAAACCTATGAGTGTCTCTTGAAGGAAGGTTGAAGGGAGACGGCTGTGGTCGGTACAGTTCACTGAGTATCTAAGCAGCAGTGTATTTACAAGAACGACATTCATTTATTGGGTTTCATCTCCCAATAAACATTTCCCTTTAGCGTCACAGTCTAGTGCCACTTTAGTTCCAGGTCTCGAGCCATTCTGGAGGCCGTCTCTCTGAAGAACATGTGGAAGAGGCACTTCTTGATGGAGTTTGTTCCTTAGGTTTCCCTTCTCCGCTTCTCGTTCACTCTTGCGTATTGTTCATAGTTTTTGGTTATCTGTCCGTACGCCACACGGCGGTTCCTCGGGGGCCTGATGTGAGGAGGCACTTGGTAACATGGATTTTGAGGGGTCAGTAAATGTTATGTCATCAAAATGGGCTTCTGTCTCACCTCCAGAATATCTAAAAAAGAAACAATGGAGCCACTTAGCCACTACAATTCACGGCTAACAGATGCATGGAGGGCAGGTGTGCTGTACCTGTGGTGATGCGATGCAAAGGAAGAGTCACGTAGGTGAGATGGGAATATAACAGAAAATACTCTTCTTTTCTGTTCAGCTTGAGCCAAGAACCGACCAGTGAACTCCCCGTTCCTGACAGAGACCGGGAGCGCAAGTTTGTGGCGTTGCACAAGTCTGAGGAAAGAGGAAAGCACCTTTAATTTCACTTCAAAACTGAAACTATCACTGTTGCAAGGAAGGAATGCTTTTCCCCCTTCAAAACTGTATACATATTTTTAATATACAATATAATAATTCGGTCCCTCGTTTTAAGTAAATCGTGTGCACAATATAATAATTCGGTCCCTTGTTTGAAGTAAATTGTGCACTCAAAAGAATAATTCTTTCCACTTCCTGTCCACATTTTCATAAACCTGTTGCTGCTGTTATGTTATGTTATGTTACTGACAGAGACACTTTAAATTTTAACTTTTATTTTGAGTTGGGAATGAGTTATACACGCATTCTCAAAAGCCTTGCAGCATTGCATGGAATCATTTTAAAAGATATAGGCATCTACATCAGAGAGAATATGGACAGGAAGTAGAATGAATTGCTAGTTCATGCGCACAATTTTATTTAAAACGAAGGAACGAATTATTATATTGAGCACACAATTTACTTAAAACAAGGGCACAAATTATAATTTCATGTTTCAAAAACACATCTGTTCCACCAATTTACTTTTTTTGTGCATGTCATGTGTGGGGCTTCGTATTTTGTAAATATAAATTTTAGACATGCAGCATTTAAAACTGTTCAATATTGTTAAAAGCGAGTACTGTCCCAGTATGTCTGTGTACCTTCATCATCCTCTTCTCTGAAAAACTCCTCACTGTCATTTGCTGAGTGTGATTTCTTCATCTCAGCTATTCGGTTTCTGGGCACTTTCCGGCGGAGTGATGGTGAGAAGAAGGAGGGCCTGTTTTTTTCCGGGGTCGGGGGAGTGCTAAATGATGTCACCTATGAGGAAAACAGGGCTATCGATTACTTTAAAGGGGTCATATGATGCGATTTCAATTTTTCCTTTCTCTTTGAAGTGTTACAAGCTCTTGGTGCATAAAGAAGATCTGTAAAGTTGCAAAGACTAAAGTCTCAAATCCAAAGAGATATTCTTTATAAAAGTTAAGAGTCAACCATGCCTACCTAAAACGCCTCGTTTAAACACGCCCCCACATGTCTACGTCACGATGTGGGAAGATTTGCATAACGCCATCCAAATGTTCACGCAAAGAAAGAAGGCGTAACTTTTATTCTCGCTGTAGTATTGTAGTATAGTATTCTGTGTTTCGTTGTGAAAGCAAAACTATTTTGTTTGGCCTTCCAAAAGAGGACGATATCCGCTTCGTCATGCCTAGAGCTGATCCGTGCTGGTCGCTGAGGAAATACATCAACTTCGCGCTGTGGATCGCCGGATCGGCTTTCACCGTGGATGAAGCGGAGTCCAGCCCGGGGTCGTCACATGTGGTTCCCGCAAGCCCGCCGGCCAATCCTTCGTCGACTCCGCCGGCCGAGCCGTTCTCAAGCCTGCTGGCCGCAGCTCATTCTAGCCACCGTGTGTGACTTAACATTTCCGTCACACGCTTGAGGTATTCGGTCAATCACAACGCACTAGATAGCTGGCCAATCGACGCGTTTCAGAAAGGCGGAGCATAGAGGAAAAACAATAATGTACAGTATGTGGAAAATAATGGGGTTTTTTTACCTTAAACCGCATAGACATTTCATTACACCAAATACACAAAATCATGTTCTTTTTAGCAACATCATATGACCCCTTTAAAAACTAAATTAATTACATCATATGTAGTTACATCATTTCAATGCAGAGAACAAATGCAAATGGTTCAGTATTTGTGCATCACTTGAAAATGTCTAATCAATTGGGAACAGAAAATGGGTTTAACTGACCCTCTCGTGAAGAGGGGAGTCTTGGTCCTCTTCAGTGCCGCAGGGTGAGGTGTCTCCAGTGGGCACTCGACTCACAGCCATCTCAGCATGACCTTTCCCCTGAGGACCTTTCATCCGCACAAACTCCATGTTGTTGTATTTGTAGAAGCCGAATGACATCCGCTGGGCCATCTTAGCTGCCACACTTACCTATAAAAACGTACTATGAAATACACACCAGAAGCAAATGTAACAAATGTTTGGACAAATGTAAAAGGAAACATACCCGGTTATCATAGACCTTCTTTAGGGCCTCGTAGCGGATAGAGCCCTGGAAGATGACGCCCTGGAATGTGTTGCTTTTGTCACTGGCCACCAGCTCCACACATACCATCTCACCTTCTCCAACAGTCATATCGCTGAACACCTGCCCAACACACACAACAATCACAGCCAATGATGACAATAACACCACTAGTTATACAGAATTACTAATTATTAGGGCTGTTAGTTAATAGATAGTTCACCCAAAAATTAAAATTCTGTCATTATGTCGATACGTTGTTTTCGTTCAAATCAAAGCGTAAATAAACGTAGAAAACGTATCCGCGTGGCGCAGCTGACACAGAACAGCATACACCGTTTACGTTCAGTGGATACTCTCCAAAATGGCGCTAGGGTGACGCGGAGGAGACGAATTGTTGAATAAAGTCGTTATTATTGTTTTCTTTGCGTACAAAAAGTATTCTTGTAGCTTCGTAAAATTACGGTTGAACCCCTGATGTCACATGGATTATTTTACCGATGTCCTTGCTACGTTTCTGGATGTTGATCGTATTACATTGCTGTCTATGGGAGGGTCAGAGAGCTCTCAGAATGCATCAAAAATAGCTTAATTTGTGTTCTGAAGATGAACGGAGGTCTTACAGGGTGAGTAATTAATGACAGAATTTTCACTTTTGGGTGAACTATCCCTTTAATGTGTTTATGTAGTACAGCTCACCAGTGGTACAGTTCCCACTGTTTTGTTCAACAAATATTACATTTGTGACACATTTAAATGACACAGAGTATAATCAAAGTCCCATTCAAGGAAAGTCTGTTCACTCGGCAGCCATATCTGCAACGCCTCCGGGCAGCTCAAACAAGACCAAGTCCTATCTAAATGAATGGGGGAATCCTGAAATCTCAAAAACTGCCCTATGAACTCACAATTAAATTACATATTTCAAATCAGCAACAAAATCTGAAATGAACTGCCCCATGAATGTAGTTTCTTATGTTCAAACAGCGCTAAAAAGCTTATTTTACAGGCTAGACCAGGGGTAGGCAAGTTCGGTCCTAGAGAGCCGCAGTCCTGCAGAGTTCAGCTCCAACCCTGAAAAAAAAACTCACCTGCCTATAGCTTTAGTAATCCTGAAGACATTGATTAGCTTGTTCAGGTGTGTTTGATTAGGGTTGGAGCTGAACTCTGCAGGACTGCGGCTCTCTAG
>NW_015540843.1:206233-213709 GCF_001515605.1 Sinocyclocheilus anshuiensis | reverse complement strand
AAATTTAAATTATTATATTATATTATTATTATATTAATTTATTATATTAATTTAAACAATTATTATTAAACAATTATTTAAACTGAGTGTATATCAAACTGTGTGTTTTCTGCGTAAAAATAAGGGTCATTTTTCGCTTTGGACTAAAACAAAAAGCAGAAGGGCTTATTGAAAAATTAAAATTTATTCTCTCTTCATTCTTTCGCTTTTTGCCGGGAATATAGCCATTTCCCCGGTAACCGCAGTAAACAAAGCAGCGCAGCACCTGATTTTGCAGCTTGCAGCACTCATATTTAATCAATTAATCTATAGCCATTTGAAGTGTAAGCTATATCTCAATTTGCACCTGGGCTAGACCAACCAATGTGCATGCGCAGTTCCAAAGCGCTTATGACTGCGCATGCGCATCGGCTGGCCCAGTCTTAGGTTTTTATGGGAACCGGAGATTACAACGGCCACTGTAGTGACGCAATGACTTTACAAATCAGGGATTGGCTCTTTCATTTAGAAGGCGTGACTTTTCCGCCATATTGCACATTGCAGTTTCTCCCATTCATAAGTATAGGAGTGAACCATCTTTGGTGTAGTTCAGCAGCCACCTAGCCTCCTAGGGGGGTGGTGCTTGGGGTTGGGGAGGGGCAAAATTTAAATTATGTATATCAAACTGTGTGTTTTCTGCGTAAAAATAAGGGTCATTTTTCGCTTTGGACTAAAACAAAAAGCAGAAGGGCTTATTGAAAAATTAAAATTTATTCTCTCTTCATTCTTTCGCTTTTTGCCGGGAATATAGCCATTTCCCCGGTAACCGCAGTAAACAAAGCAGCGCAGCACCTGATTTTGCAACTTGCAGCGCTCATATTTAATCAATTAATCCATAGCCTTTTGAAGTGTAAGCTATATCTCAATTTGCATGCATATTTGTTTTTTCCACCGGAACACCACCTGAGTCTTCTCCTCCCGTCCCATTTCTACTAGAGATCCTTTCCTTCCCGCGGTAGTCATCACTGTTGTAGGTTGCCAAGTTGAGGGGACAAATGGGTTGAAATTTGTATGTCGATTGTGTGAGAAGGATGCATTTCATACAAGATCTGGCTACTGAGCAAGATGCGTTTCATACAAGATCTGGCAACTGGACAACCTTGGAATTTGTTGACGTGATTATTCATATAATGACGTTTGGGCCATACAAATTACGGGAGTTTTACCGGAGGCGAATGTAGCAAACCTATAAAATATGCCCAGTGGGATTTTTTTATAGAAACATTAAAAATACGGGAGAAATATGGGAAAATATTTAAATTGGATGATAGCAGGATAGAATGGTAAAATACGGGAGAATCCTGGGAAAAACGGGAGGGTTGACAGGTATGCCTAGCCTTGTGTAACAGGAGAAACGCACACTTGGTCTTAAAACTGCATGCAATGAAATGTTTATGAGCATTATCATAACATTACACAGCATGACACACCATGATTTTAATCTTATCAGCATGGAGGGGCAAGCAAACCATAAGCTAGAACTATCATGACTGGCAGTGAGAAGCAGGGTTATTATGGTTAACTAAAACAAATACCTTTAAAAAAAAAAAACATGTTCATTTCTTAAAATAAAATAAACATTAATGGAACTAAAATATGTATACAAAAAAGCCCTTAAGAACTTTTATTTCAACTAGTTGCAAGGCAACATTTCTGCTTTTCATTTAGCTTATACTGAAGTACTAAACTAACTAAAACGTAATTAAAAAAGAAAATCTAAAAAGAAAATAATTTAAAATATTAAAACTAGAATAGCATACAGTATCAATGACACTAAAATAACACTGGTGAGAAGACAATTAAAAATAATGTATAATAATGTTGACGTGTTGTCACACATTTTACTTCAGTGAATTTCAAGACTATATGTGCATCCCAATTCACGTACTTATGCACTATTCTCTGCCATTTTGTAGTATAAATAGTAAAAAAGCACCTTAAATACATGGATGATGCACTTAACTGGAGAAAATAAAAAAGTGTGGAACTTTGGACACTTTGGAACTTTTGGACATCATCTTCTGAAACCAACATACAATTCACTGCTTGAACATTTATGATTTAAAAACTAGGTAAACTTGTCCAACCTGTTCATACATACCTCAGAAAGATATGACTTTGACATGACCTCAGAACATATAGTTTATTTCCTTATGTTTGATGGCACACTTGTCTCTTCTTTGATTAGCCTGCTGTTGCAGTACACAGCTCTTGAAATGACCAGCAGTTTCGATCTAGCACCATAATGTGATTTGAGAGCTTAAATAAAGGTTACCTCCTCAAAGTTGTCAATCATGAAGAAGATGTTGGGGTAGCTAATTTTTGACTCCTCCCCTTTGCTGTCCATTGGGTGTTTGCTTGGAGAGGCAAACACTTGCTGTAAATGAAGAGAGCCACTGTTTCAGCTGCACATTCATAGAAATAACATTAAATCATTTAGCTATGGTATGTCTGTGTTATCACCCTTACAAGGAAGCAAACTCTTCAAGGACTAGCTCATGTCTCTTCTATCAGTTTGTTTAGTTCGGGTTTCAGTTTAGATGTTTATGATGTGGAAAGAATGTATGCTTTTTCAAAGATGTTTATCAGACGTTTTGGAGATGTTTGTGTGCTATCTGGTTGTGTCAGTAGGGAAAATGTCAACATTTTTACCATGAGTTTGTGTTGTGATTGTTGTTTCATAATCCTATGGTTTTTCTAATAACAGCTGACTGAATGGTTTAACTATCAACCCTGTTCCGAGTATTCAGTGTAGTAAACAACTGATGCTTCATGCTTTAAACTTTAAGTATTAAACTACAGTGTGCAGTTTCATAACCTCACAACCTTTAGCCTAGTAACAGCCAGACTGTTACTATGATTTTGTTTAAACAAGGCATTAGATTAAAGGGGTCATCGGATGTAAAATTCACTTTTACATGTAGTTTGAACTGAAATGTGTGTTGGCAGTGTGTGTACACAACCACCCTATAATGATAAAAACACACCCAGTGTTTTTTTTTTTTTAAAGGAGTAGACAAGAATTTCTCCTGGGTGATTGAGGTGTTTTGTTGTTGGATGTAATAATGAACATAGCAGTCATCAGTTACTCCCGACATCTGAGCCACTGAAGATGCAGTGGAGTACGTTTGTTTTGAAGGGAATGCACCCCCGATCTACCTAAATCTACCTATGTTCGCGCGAATCATTCGTGATTCAGCTTCACCTCCAGAAAAAGTGAGTTCAAGTTTTTTAATGAATTTTGCAAATCGCCTTTCCTAATAATGTGCTAGTTAGCAAGTTTCACGATGAATGCAGCTAAAGTTTACAGTCTTTTAGAGAACTGTGTGTCACCCCAAAGAGGGAGAGGGGCAGGGATAGCAGACCACATTAGCATTTAAAGGGAAATTCACTGAAACGGCTTGCTGCGAAAAGAGCTGTTTTTGACAGGGTAAAAAGGGTGTTGTTTTACACTACCGCTGAGAAATTTTAACCAAAGTATGTTATAGACTTTTCATTAAGACCCTAAAGAATCATATCAACTTGTGAAAATTGGGCATCTGATGACCCCTTAAATAAAGCATGACTAAGACTGTCAACTCTTTTAGTTTTTTTTAAACAACTGATTACTAAAAAGCACCTGAAATGATCTAGTAATAAACACCTTCTGGTGTCAATCTTCAGCTAAGGCTAATAATGGATAACTGCAAGACTCTGAACCCTGTTACTATGATTTTGTGCAGTAAACACCTCATTATTGACAAGTATATACAATTCCTTTTATAATAATCACCTTCTAGTATCATAACCCTGAGTTTAGGCTAACTAAGACGGCTAACTAAACTGTACTGTGTTACCTTGCGTCTGAACTGCGTAGTTATATCCCAACACACAAACTGCATAAATGTTGTCTCACCTGGGATTTCTTTTTGTGGATGTGGATGTCTCCTGCATCTGAGCGTGTGCAAACTGCACATGTGACCACATAGTCCAGCTGTGGGACAAAAAGACTATAAGCAAAACTACACCAAAAGACATTATGAAAGCTTCTATGTCGCAGAGAAATAGTCTTTGGTTTATTGTTTATATTTTAGAGCAATTAATTGCGTTTGCATTGCGCCTCATAGCGTCTGATCACTGAGGTTTGCTTACATTCTGCAGGATGAGATTGAGATAGACGCTCTCCTCCCAGTCGATGTCAGGATCACCGAGTCCAGGCAGCTTTTTAGAGTCTCTTCTGTAAACCTCAACCTCCACCTGAAACCAACACAATCCCGGTTCAGATGCATCACACTTTTGCTTTGATAGGATAGGAATTTTTGGTGGAACATCTGATTCTCCTCTGCACTCGGTTTAGTTAGCCAGCCATATGGGACATGTTAAAACAGCCAGATGAAATGGAATTGTTCTCAAACACTTATTTCTAACCTTTTTTGGTGAGCTCAAATTTTCATAACATGACATTATTTAAGTAGGCAAAGATTAACCATCTTATATTTATTTATTTAACTGTTTATTTTAAAATCATTATGTTGTTATATTATTATTCAATACCCTTTTTTGGTGGTTGTTTTTTTTTTCAGAGTTGCTTTTTATTTGTGTAGAATAAGTACATATACATGTCATCAATCATTCTCTCATTCTTCAATCATTCTATATCTGTAATTGTATGGTGTAACCTGCTGAGGTGGAGAAAATCAAAATAAAGTGAGGGGGAAAAAAGATTAACCATCTTGGAAAGTCTGTTTAGCTTTAGCAGGTACTTTTAAATGCCAACTATTGGAGATGCACCGATTGCAATTTTCTTGGCTGATTCCGATTTCCGATCTTTGTTTAAGTGCGACCGGCCAACAGAGGCAGACAGTAGTGAAGTATTTTTACTTTCCTCAAGTAAGTTTAAAAAGTATCTGTAGTTTATGAGTGTTTTTCTTTACTTCACTACATTCCAACATAATGTCATACTTTTTACTGCACTACATTTCATAAATAAAAGTCGTTGTTTGTTTTACCTTTAATACTTAAGAACATTAGAAATGTAGTACTTTCTTGTACTCAAGTAAATCTTTGAATTACTTTTACTTGAGTAAAATGTCTACATTTCTAATGTAATTAAGTATTAAATTATATTTCATATGAAACGTAGTGCAGTAAAAAGTACAATATTATGCTTTGGAATGTTGTAAAGTAAAGTTTTCTAAAGAAAAACAGTCCGATAAAGTACAGACACTTGAAAAGTACTTTTACAGCAGAGTAAAAATTTCCAATGCAAAAAAAATTATTTACATAAAATAAATTAGTTCCCCTAATCTGGACTAAGTTACAGATGTTCTCTCACGTAATCAACTCTCAAAATAAATTCTAAGAGTTAGAAATGAGTTGCTGTATATAAAAAAAAAACATGTGATTTGATTTCCCACTATGTTTATAAATGGGCATTTTTTTCCCTAACCTTATTAAATGTATGTGTCATCTCTCACATCAAATCAATTAATTCAGTTAGAATAATAAGAAACTGTTACCATTCAAATGAAATCAGTATCAACAAACTCCATCTCTCAACTGCAGGAAACACAGAAGTTGCATCTGAAGTGGCATTAGATGTATTTACACACTGTTTGATGAAGCTGAGGTGCCATAAATGAATGCATTTACACCGCAAAATTGCAAATGCATAAATTATGTTATAAGATTTGTTTTAAATCATTTTTGAATATACAAATAAGAAATTATGTGGAAAATGCAATGATACTTTTAAATATGAAACCAAACCACCAGTAGCTGGTGGCAAATTGTTTTAACAAGGGAGTCATTTATTCATTCATTCAACCGATTCGTTCAAATGGCTGGTTCATTTAGAAACGAGGCAAGTGACTGTCGATTTGTTCAAAAACGTGTATTAGAGACCTAATGAAATATGCTACCGTTTATAACTTGAGGTGCTCAAAAACAGCTAGGGCATGCAAGAAGCTCTCTAACTATTAGGTGAGAAATTCTTGGATCCATTTTCTCAGTTTTCACCTCTACACCTCATTCAATGAGAATTAATAGGTTCATCTCACCTTCTTCCCTTCTGTGTTGTCTTCACTGACGTAAGAGAGCTTGCGGCGCACATAGAAAAGCATATCATCCTGACGTGGTGCCCATTTCTCCATGAAGTATGTGGAGAACATCCATGTCCAGAACACTATGCGGTCATCCTTGAAGTACCCTTAACAAAAAAAAACAAGAATCCAGTTTAATACAATTAATATCGTACAAGTGTTTTAATCAAAACGCTCCTGTGCAAAATTTCTGCCATATCTGCTGCCTTTTCTTTGTTAGAAACAAAAACTGACTGCAAACGCATTTTTTTGGTCAGATTTCACCTCAGGAAGTAAAAACTGTGACAACTGTTGTCAGATGTTATTGGTGATTTTCAATGTTATTGCAAGTTCAACAAACATATTACAGTAAAATAAAATGAAAATGTATCCTATTTCCTTGTTTAATACACATTCTTGGTCTTAACTGTGAAAAATGTATTAATGCATATTCTAAATTTTCATAATCTTTCATCAAACATTTAAAAAAATTGCTTCACCTCTGAAATTACTTTCTTTTTCCACTGTATGAAAAATATTAAACAAATTAAAATTGTCATTTTGTTATTGTTTTAGCAATTCTTGCATTCATTCCAGTATGAAAAGCCCACTTTTCACCATCCAGTCAATTCCCAAAGAATAACATGGATATATAAATAAATACAGTATCTCACAGAAGTAAGTACACCCCTCACTAGGGATATGCCGGTATCAAATTTTCATGTTGCGATTAATTGCTAATGCTTTTATCACAGTATACGGTATTATCACGATATTGAAATTTAGTTTAAAAAAGTGCTGTGATAATACAGTATAACAGGTTTAATAACTTTTTTCTTATAACAAAAATAACTGAACATTTAAATGCAATAAAGCAATACAGAAAAAATTAAATTGTATAAAGTTAAAAGTTTTACACAGATTAAAGTGCAAAAGAACTATAAAGACCAATAGGTATCACTTTACAATAAGACCTCATTAGTTAACCTTAGTTAATGCATTAACATTCACAATGAGCAATAGCTACATTTGCTACAGAAGTTATTAATCTTTGTTTAAAATAGAAAGTAAAAGTCTTAGTTCATGTTAGCTCATTAAATAACACAGTTGCAACTTTATTTATTAATGATATATTAATATATTCATGAATGTTCAGAAAAATTTTTCATTGGCAGTTTATGTTAACTAATGAATTAACTAATGTTAACTAATGAAGCCCTAATGTAAAGTGTGACCGAACAATAAAGAATCAAAACACTTTCAAACAATATCTAGGGCATGTTGTAGTCCAGATTAAAATGTAAAAAAAGTTTGAAAATAAATAGCCTATTAAGTCTAAATATTTAAGTATTTGGCGCTGTGATGAACATCATAGCAA
>NW_015540843.1:200793-204880 GCF_001515605.1 Sinocyclocheilus anshuiensis | reverse complement strand
TGAGCTGCAGCACGGTGGCCAAGACCATACAGCGGTTTAACAGGACAGGTTCCACTCAGAACAGGCCTCGCCATGGTCAACCAAAGAAGTTGTTCGTGTTCAGCGTCATATCCAGAGGTTGTGTTTGGGAAATAGATGTACGAGTGCTGCCAGCATTGCTGCAGAGGTTGAAGGGGTTGGGGGGTCACAAGCTGTACACTCACTACTTTACATTGTAGCAAAGTGTCATTTCTTCAGTGTTGTCACATGAAAAGATATAATAAAATATTTACAAAAATGTGAGGGGTGTACTCACTGTGAGATACTGTAAATATATGATCACAAGGTTTGAAAACATTTTTGAAACAATTCAAAAGACATTTAATTCAGTGTCTCTATGTCATCATTAGCTGCAATTGCAGCAATTCTACGTGTGATTGGTGACATATTTATTGATGCGAATAAGCCATTTAGATTTGTTCTATGTCAATCCATCGAGACTGAGAGTTGTTCAGAAACCTGTAACACTTCCAGATCTGCACCAGCACCCTGTCAGCTAAAAAGGTGCTACCGTAGTGCTTCAGTAACTCCTAACATGACATTTACTTCCATGGTTATCAATCTACAAAAATAAAAAAAAAGAGAGAAATGATCACAGGACTTAGACTTCCACATCCCCATTTAGAAAGAGGAAGATACTGCTGGATATCTGTTCAGTTCTGCCTGAGGATCCACTACTCAACAAGCTTAAAGGGATAGATCACAAAAAAAAATTAAAATCATCATTTACTTACCCTCAAATTGTTCCGCTGTATGAATTTCTTTCTTCTGCTGAACACAAAAGACGATATTTTGAAGAATGTAGGTAACCAAACTGTTGCTGGTCCCGATTGCCTTCCACAGAACTCGGAAGAAATTTCAGCAGAAGAAAGAAATTCATAAAGATTTGGAACAACTTGAGTGAATTGAGTTGAGTGAATGAAAACAGAGTTTTCTGTTTTGGGTGAACTATCCCTTTAAGCTTGTTGAGTGGTGGATCCTCAAGCAGAACTGAACAAATATTTATCATTCAGTATATAAATCCCACTACTATGTTTTAAATCCATGAGCTGAGATTACTTCATCTTTCATAACAAACAAATTAACTGACCAGGACAAGTCTGAAGTCAAGATATCACGGTGAAGTCCAGCATCTCTGACCTTTAAACAGACGCTATAGATCAACAAACAAACTTCAACACTATCTAAAAGCACTGCCCGCCAGCAAAACAACATTGCAACCTACTTCATTTTTCTCTTCAGTTCTTTTAGTTACTGAAACTTTTCAGTTCTTCTAATAACAAATGACAACTTCTATAGAATTTAATCAGAGTAGATTCATTTGAATTGTAGATTCATAGATTCAATTTTTTTTGTAAAGGCCTTAAGGTCTAATTTTAATGTTCTGAGGCTTTTGTCTAGGGCTGCAAAATTATTAATCGTGATTAATCGCATTCAAAATAAAAGTTTTTTTACAAATGATATGTGTGTGTACTGTATATTTATTATGTGTATATAAATACACACATATATGTATATATTAAAAAAAATATTTGTATGTATACAGTATATATTTATACTTGTATATAATTTATTTTATATATAACATAAATATTTTATATATAAATCTAACATATTTTTCCTTAATACATACATGTATGTGTGTGTATTTATATATAATATATATATATATATATATATATATATATATATACACATAATAAATATACACAGTACACACACATATAATATTTAACAAACTTTTATTTTGAATGCGAATAATCGCAGGGGGGGGGGTTAGGGGGTGCAACATTTTAAAATAAGATTATTCAGTTAATTTAGTTAATGGAGTTGGTACTGTACTTTTTACTGTACAACATTTATTAATGTTGGTTAATGGTAATATCTACATTTTTGACATTTTAGATTTTAAAAATTTTATGTTGTGTAAATTAACATTAGTTAGGGTTAGGGTTAGGGTTCACAATGAACAATAGTATAACTTAGTATAACATTCTTCTAGAATAATAAAAGCTGCAAAAAATGCATTAGTTTATAATACATTGTGCATTATTTACTAATGTTAATGGAATGAACCTTATACTAAAGTGTTACCAAAAAAGACATGTGCCACCATCAAAGACAGCAAGAGATACTAGATGTGCCTGTTGTAACCAGAGGAAGATGTTCACAAAAGCAGAAGTGAAGAACTGTGCAAAACACCAAACATTAACAGTGTGTCATACAGAGAGTGAAATATTTAAAAGGGACAAATCATCAAAGAAAGATGCCAGAGAGAGAGAAGGACCACAGCATAATCAAAGATGTTCTGAAAAAATGGCTAAAATTACTTTCCTTTGTGCAGCGTGGCTCATTTGAGTGAGGAGAACTGAAATATCTAGAATATATGGCTTAGAATGAATAAGAGCGAGTCACTGAAACTTGTTTGTTGTGAGCTTAGATGATGAATTTGTATGTGACTTAAGTTACTCAGTAATCACAAGAACTCTGACCCTGACAACAAGACACAGTAGTAATATGAGAGCAGCTATGGGATCTCTCCTTGGGGAATTTTCAGGATTTCAGTAAAGAAAAGCTGGTCTTAATGGGGACAAACGGGTACACTTTTACAATATGAACCAACCAGGGTCAGTAGAACCTCAGCTTACCCTTAAATTACCCTGTAGAAACCACCTAACATGACCAAAAAATCATCAAAATCCTTGCCAATAGGATGGAAAATCCCCAAGCCAAAGGGAATGTCAATTAAATCAATCAGCCAAAATATTGTTTAACAAGGAATTTTATAAACATTTGGTCTAGTCTTTATTATACAGTACACCACCATGCCATTTTCAACAGGTGTTAGCTAAGAAAGAGTTGTATTGTGATTTAATAGACCATAACATAGGTTAAAGTAAAACATTTATATCTTGACGTTATATGATTACACTGACTGACAGACATGTAGTCAGATAGATAGATAGATAGATAGATAGATAGATAGATTCTAACGCTGAAAGGAGAAGACAGGACTATGACATCACAGGCGCGAGAGAGCGACGGCGCGCCTCGTGAATTATGATGTCATAAAGAAGCATCAGCTGAAACAATAGCAGATGACCGCGGCCTGTTTTCGCCTTTGATCGTCATGATAAAACCAAGTTCTGCGGACGTGAATGAGGATAGGAGCTGTGACAGGCTCGAGGGCTGAGTGTTGACGGCTGAATGTACTGACCCAGTCCGCTGAGGTCCTGTCTGACGCTCAGGCGGTTCCGCTCGTCCGCGATGGCCTTCAGCATGTGCTGCAGGGACTGGTCCGGTTCGACGGGATCATCGCTCTGACCCGATAGAGCTGCCATAATGCGCGCGGATGTCATGACACGATCTCACCGCTCATCTCACCGACCGCCGTACATGACACAAGCCGAGCACAACAACACAAGCTTTCTGCACTTCCGTCAGCGGCGACGCATCGCGTCGGGAACACCCCATGCTCGGCCTGTGATGTCACGCCGTAGGCGGCACTTAAAGGGGGCATGCCACTTCTAATATTGCCTCTCACCCGGTTTTTTTTAGTCTATGCTCTCACCTCAGGTGTGTTATATGGAACAGCTCGCTCCCAAAATGAATTAGACGGGTCATCTTGTTAATGCTATAAATTAATTACAACAATAAAATTTGTAAGTTGTTTGTTGATCACAAAGTACAAAATAAATTAGGAAAACTAGGAAGCCGGGTGTAAAGCGCCGCCATTACTGTCTAGAGTGCGTGGAATGGTGCGCTGTGATTGGTTGAGCGGATATATGGCATTCTGCAGAAAAGGGAGACTGGCGTTTGTCACAGTTTGGGAAAAAAAAGGGAGAAAACATGACAGAATAACTCGGCGGATATCGCATTTTGCGTCAAATTAAAAATTGACTTCAATAACGACCAGATACAATACTGATTTTGGCGGAAACTCTATTTTTTATTTTTTTAATGCCGTTTATCGCGTTTTGGAACCAAACTCTCTCTCTCTCTCTGTCTCTCTCTCTCTCTCTCTCTCTCTCTCTATATATATATATAT
>NW_015540843.1:196603-199929 GCF_001515605.1 Sinocyclocheilus anshuiensis | reverse complement strand
TCTCTCTCTGTCTCTCTCTCTCTCTCTCTCTCTCTCTCTCTATATATATATATATATATATATACATACATATACCCCTTATGTTGTTTATTGGCTATTTTTCTTATTAATAATTAACATGCAAGAAACTAAGCACTCTCAAACAAAAGGGGGGGTTCCAGCAAGATGGCGAACTGAGCACACATACTTTGTTGTGACTCTGATCATCAGTCCCACATTTTTGTGTTGCTTGTCTTTCTTGTTTAGTTTAGGAAAATAGTTAGGATGAGTTTAGCATTTCCTTAAACATTTTCCATTTGCCCACCAATTTATATGATTTATTTGCCTACTTTCATCACATATATCATTATTTATTTATGTGTTTGAACAAGAATACGTGTATTTATGCACACATTTATTTATTTATTTGTCGAAACCGAAGACAGCTGCAACAGGTGATGCTTCTTTAGGTGCACACGCATTAATGTCTCACGACTACGCTGCCCCTGTTGTTGAAGAGATGATGGAAACTCAATCAGTGAGTGTAAGGAGACCGTTGGAATCTATACCTACTAAAATTCCTGTACCTTAAAATAAAATTAAAAGGGGATGGTCAGCCTGAGGTTTCCAACGCCGCCATTCGTGACGCGATAAATAATCTGACAACCATGATGGAGGGTTTCGGTACTCAACTAAAGCAGAATACGGTAATGATAGCCGAACTGTCAAAAGGTGTTGAATTTAACGCAAAGGAGATCAAGGACTGTAAATCTGCATCCAGTAACCTTGGAAAAGAAGTGTCCAAGATGGCAAAGGAAAATGCGGAGCTTAAGGAGCGGGTTCAGGAACTGGAGCGTTATAAGCGACGCTGGAATCTCAAGCTTCGCGGTTTAAAAGAGAAAACAGAAGAAAGAACACGGGACGAGGTACTTGGTATCATGGCAAAGATCAATCCACAGTGGTCCACAATTTTCCCACAAAACTGGAAAGTATGGTGGATTCCAGGGGCGGTTTCTCCATTAGGGCGATTGGGCGACGCACCACCAAAGCGCGGATTTTTTTTTCTTTCACATTCAACCACAGTGTTACGCTAGCTTTCACGGTTTGTTCTGCCTCTAAATAGTCCAATCAGCGTCGAGTCGCGTTTTGTGTAGTACCGCCCATTTTTGGGCGATTTCTGTCAGACTGAGAATCGCCCCGAGTGCTGTCATAGACTTCCATACAAAGATCATGTTTTTCGAACTACAGGCACTGCAATGCAATCTCTATGAGTTCCGGGAGGGCTAGCACTAACGTGCTTTCGTCATCATGCGTAACCTTAACTTGTGCAAGGATTGGTGGGAACAGTGACATCCAATAATATTTTAAAACTATTTTGAATTTTAACAACAAGAAAAAATTAAAAACTTCTTTAATATCTTTATCAAATGTAAAAAAAAATTTTAAAAAAAGAGAGAGAGAGAGAGAGACGGGGACAGCTAACTTGTGCAAGGATTGGTGGGAACAGTGACAGCCAATAATATTTAAAAACGATTTTGAATTTTAACAACAAGAAAAAATTAAAAACTTCTTTAATATCCTTATCAAATGTAAAAAAAAGAAAAAGAAAAAAAAAGAGAGAGAGACGGGGACAGCTATGCCAACTCAAATTCAGTTGTCAGTTGAACTTGATCGACATCTTGGCGAACGTTAACTCAGCGCAGATGAATTCTATTGTGTCATTGAAAGAAATACCATTCAGTCGTCGTAGTAAAGAATTAGGACCACCAAGACCTAATTTAAACATCAAACAAGTAGATCATTTGCTGCTGAATTGTGTTACCACACATATAGAAACATAAGGAGAGCAAGAGATTGATTGTTAGAGTCAGTTTATTTTTAATTAATACTATAGTAGTTCAGTTTCCTTTACATCTTTAACTAGCCATTAATTTATCAATTGAATGGGTGACCTATCCTCATTAATCATGCAAACATTTGCCCCCCCTGAGAGAATTGGCAGGAGCCGCCACTGGTGGATTCGGTACATCACGTGGGAAAGTTAGAGATGGAGCGAAACCGACAGGTGGTTATCCAATTCACCATGAGGCACTACAGAGATGATTTCTGGCGTCTTACGAAGAATTCCTCAGTATGCAAAGATTTGAACATGAGTTTTGCCGAGCACATCCTTCCAGTGAACAGGGAGGCAAGAGCACTACTGTGGCCGCAGATAAAGCAGGCAAGAGAAGCAGGTCACCGAGCTTATTTCAGAGGTCCATATGGCTACATCAACGGGAAAATAATCTCTGCTACTTAAGGTTTTTGCGGTCTGTCATTACAAAGGAACTTAAGAAGTACTCTATAATGTCTGTTTAAGGGACGCCAAGCACTTCTTTCACAGCAAAGTTTATTCGTTCTTATTTACTTTGTTCTTGTTCAAATGTTCTCTTTAAAAACTGATTTCTGTTTTTCTTCCTTCAATGTTAGGGGTCTTCGAGATAACGTGAAACGCAAAGCTCTTTTCTTATTCTGTAAAGGTAAAAAGGCACACTGTTATATGTTACAAGAAACTCACTCGAGTGTTTTAGATGAGAAATTTTGGACTAATCAGCGGGGGGACAAAATTGTATTTTGTCTTGGAACGAATCGTTCAGCGGGAGTTGCCATTTTGTTTCATAATTGCCCTGGAAAAGTAATTGTACATAAATCCAGTGATAATGGTCACTGGCTCATTTGTGTGCTTTCCATTGATGACATGTTTATTATAATAGGAAATGTATATGGTTATAATACTATTAATCAAAACAGGGACCTGCTATCGGAAGTTTCTGAAGTTATAATGGGCCTGAAACTTGCATATTCCACAGATAATATTATATTAGGAGGGGATTTTAACATGGTGCAGGATGATTGCCTGGACCGCTTTCCATCTAAATTTAATAGTCATCGGGACAAGCAAATCAAGATTGGACTTCTGGCTTATCTCATTCCACATTAAGGAAAATATTTTAGATTGCTTTATATCCCCCGCACCAATTTCTGATCATTGTATGGTTGGTTTAAATTTAAAGTCTCTTAACTGCACGGCGTTGTAATAAGGGATATTGGAAATTTAACGCCAATCTTCTTAATTCGGAGGCCTTTTGTCAAGGAGTTAAAAATATTATTGCAGAAGTGAGTGAAGATTCTTCACTTTCCTCGAATATTAGTAAATGGGAATATTTGAAATTTAGAGTTCGTAATTATTCTATTTCCTTTGGTAAACAGCAAAAAAAATCGACCCATTTAATTAATCGACCCAAGTTAATCTTATTAGAGAGATAAGTGAATGTTGCAGTAATAGTCAGTCTGATGATTCAGATAGA
>NW_015540843.1:195044-196556 GCF_001515605.1 Sinocyclocheilus anshuiensis | reverse complement strand
CTTATGAATTGTCTGTGTAAGTTCTGTTTCTTTGTCTGTGACAAAAGGAGTTTGTAAGGTTTTCAGTCAGTGGCAGGAAGCAGATGGTCAAGATCCCGTGTTGCAGGCCTGAGGGAGTTATTAAATTACTCGTCCTCTTCCTGTTGGATGTAGTAGTTCATTCTATGGTTTTCTACAGGAGGAAAACGCTTAACAAGAGACTTTGCGCATTGCGTTCATATTCTGCTGTTCTATGGCCACGGATTTGCGGGTCTTGTCTTTTTCTTGCAGGACCCTGTACTTTACGGTACTAAATTGGTTTTAATCATTTAAGCACCACCACAGCGTCTTGTCTCCATTGGCAACACGCACGATTTGTGTCGATTGCAAGTGCAAGGTATCGGAGAGTGCAAGTGGCGATTGCAAGTGACTTCGTAATTTAGTTTATTTTTTCTTGTCTTCACCACCTGGCTACTGTTGTAAAATGTTGAGAGATTCAAACAAAAAGTAATCAATAAATAGAACAAAATAAAAAATAATAAAGACTGCAAGTGACGTCACTAGCGGAAGTGCAAGTGTCTGAGAATGCACGTCTGAGAATGCAAGCGCCAGCTGCAGCCAGACCCTTCTCAAAAATTTCGTTACAGTAGTTAGAGAATGCTTTGCAATCTTTATCCTCTGACAAATCTCCTGGCTCCGATGGTTTAACGGCCAATTTTTACAAATTTTTTTGGGCTTCAATAAAAAATTTTTTATTTAAGGCTTTGACAGAGGTTGAATGTCTTTCACTTTCCCATACTATGAAGCAAGGGGTTATAATTCTCATTCCCAAGCCAGGCAAAGATCCTAAGATTTTAGATAACTTGCGGCCCATTACATTGTTAAATAATGATTATAAATTGTTAGCACACATTTATTCTAATCGGCTGAAGACTGGATTATCTCAGATTATAAGCAATATGCAGTCAGAGTTTATGAGGGGTAGATCGATTCACAATAACTTACGTTTGGTTCAAGATCTGATTGATTATAAAGACAAGATTAACGACGATGGTATAAACACCCCTTTATCTTTGCGGCTTTAGAATTGTATGGGTTTGGGAAACAGTTTAGAAGTACCGCGGTCTGAGAAGATTCACGCCTCTCAGGATGGGCTTGTCCAATGAGAAAGGCTGAAATTCCAAGCGGGAGGTTGGAAATACTGGGGAGTTTTATGACTCTTTGTCTCCAAGCATGGTATTTCGCATATGTAATTCGATTGGGGGTTGATGCACAAACTAGTAAAGATTCTTAGAACATTAATATGTCGCATAGGTATCAGCATGTAATATGCACTCTCAATTAGATCATCCGAAGATTAATTCATAGAGACCAAACATGATATAGGTGAGGTTATATTAACAAGTGATCCATCATAACATGCATAAAACGGCGTACAATACAACAGACAATATACAAGAACAGTAATGGTATACACAATGACCTGAAGGATATGCGTGTTCATTCAAAGAAAGGTTTTCCTATGAATTAATT
>NW_015540843.1:190045-190584 GCF_001515605.1 Sinocyclocheilus anshuiensis | reverse complement strand
TATATTAACAATATTAACAAGTGATCCATCATAACATGCATAAAACGGCGTACAATACAACAGACAATATGTAATGGTATTAATGGTATACACAATGACCTGAAGGATATGCGTGTTCATTCAAAGAAAGGTTTTCCAAGAGTCCATTTTTATGGGCATTGTGTGTCTTTCCTAAGGGTAAATGAATTGTGAGTTTCTCTGCCCGCATTCCTTTCGGCAATAAAACCAGTGGTATCAGCATTGGTTGCCATGGAACCAGAGGCCTGTTCTGCCTTTCTGAGGTGTTTTTCGGGGTTCGGGGGAAGGGTCCATCAACCCTCGTAGTTGGTTTGCTGACTGAGGGGTGTTACAGAGTAAATATAACATATAACTAAAAAAATTGTGTGTCTGGTTGGTCCAGACGCTACACAGGTCTTTGGGAAACACTGGTGTCTGTCAGCAAACATAAACAAAAAGCATGGTTCAGAACTGTTTTGAGAAGGTGCTTAAGTTTTGAGCCATGTATTATTACTCTGAATTAGGCTACTACTACTACTATT
>NW_015540843.1:188834-190025 GCF_001515605.1 Sinocyclocheilus anshuiensis | reverse complement strand
CGCTGTGGTGATGTAGGCTGTAGCAAGGTGCGGGTCCTCGAGCTTGTGCAGCAGGTGTCAAGGCTGTGTCACCTGTCATCCTGAAGTGAGTTGATCTGGGTAAGATGGTTGTTTGTCTATGTTGTTAGACAGTAGGCTATCCGTGGTACCCGCGATGTGGAACAGCCAGGTTAGACAAAAAAATCGTTACAGGAGTTAGAGAATGCTTTGCAATCTTTATCCTCTGACAAATCTCCTGGCTCCGATGGTTTAACGGCCAATTTTTACAAATTTTTTTGGGCTTCAATAAAAAATTTTTTATTTAAGGCTTTGACAGAGGTTGAATGTCTTTCACTTTCCCATACTATGAAGCAAGGGGTTATAATTCTCATTCCCAAGCCAGGCAAAGATCCTAAGATTTTAGATAACTTGCGGCCCATTACATTGTTAAATAATGATTATAAATTGTTAGCACACATTTATTCTAATCGGCTGAAGACTGGATTATCTCAGATTATAAGCAATATGCAGTCAGAGTTTATGAGGGGTAGATCGATTCACAATAACTTACGTTTGGTTCAAGATCTGATTGATTATAAAGACAAGATTAACGACGATGGTATAAACACCCCTTTATCTTTGCGGCTTTAGAATTGTATGGGTTTGGGAAACAGTTTAGAAGTACCGCTGTAAACATTAATTTGACCTCTCAGTTTCTGTTAATTAATCTGACTAATTCTGTCTGTTAATTCTAAGAACGTTAATTTCCTGGTTAAGGAAAATAACTTTCTTACTGTACAATACTACTCAGAGCATGTAGCAAAAATCTGCATGATTAGGGACTCCAGTTATGAACAAACAAGGAACGTCAAGTGTGATACAAGTAAGACTTTATTAACTACATAAACACTTAAACTAGTCTGACATACACACACACACACACACACACACACGCATACAGTTGGTATAGGAAAAGGGTTAAAAGAAGAGAAATAAAAACATGAAGCTATGGTACCATTTGATATTCAGCAGATCTACAGCCTGAAGGAAACATCAGTTTCTTAGTTCAAACACACCTTTGTAAAAAGATGATACTTAATGTATCAATTAATAAGACTAAGTTTGATACTTGCACGTCTTGTCTGTCTGAAAGAGAGTCCTGATGCAATCTGAAGGCTCAAGTTGATCTTTGCTGAAGTTGGTTGATGAAAA
>NW_015540843.1:184414-186758 GCF_001515605.1 Sinocyclocheilus anshuiensis | reverse complement strand
TTTGCCGTAGACTCAGAGTTGGCTGCAGCAGGCTTGTTGTAGTTTTTGTAATCCGCTTTGACAGTTTCAGACTGCTGTTTGAGGATGTTGTGTGCCTCAAGGCCGGAGGTGATCCTGAGCAGATAGTCTGTCTTGTGTGGTCACATTGGGCAGAGTTCAAGCATAAATGTCCATATTTTGCAGGTGAGTAAGTGTTGTGGCCCTCTGCAGTATTTAGGTTGCCAGTTTTGCCAATTGTCTCTGGCCAGCTTGTTGGGTTCTGTGGGGCCACACGGTGTGTGTGTCTGCAGTGGCCCTCTGGAAGGGTCCCTGCCCCATCCCCATTCACAGGCGTTGTTTCGGTTCGCCTGAATTAAACTTTTTCCTTCTGCAGCTGCAGAGGTTTTCAGGAAGCTGATTTGTGAAGTGTCAAGCAGAAGGTTTTGGCTCCTCCCCCTTCGTAGCTGTGTACAGGGGTAAGGGGGCTTGCACTGCTGGCTGTGTGATGTTCAGCAGGCTGTCTTTTATGTGAGTCCATGCGCAGTTGGCAGGACTGTTTCAGTTCTCTCTGAACCATGTCAAGCTCCTCTTTAATGTTGCAGAATTGCTGAGTCAGGGTTTGGACTTCAGCTCTGGCTGCATGCAAATGGCCTTCTAAGGCCTTAACTCTAGTGTCTCTCTCATTAAGTTCCACCTATGCTGTTTTTAACAGTTTTCCAAGTCCTGTCTGATGGCTTTTTCCAGCGGCGCTTGGTGTCCAGCAGCTGTTAGAGCCTCCTGAAGACTGGTTATTTCCTTCTGTTGCGCCATTCTGTAAGGTTCTTTGCATCCGTTCTGTGCCTTGTCTCGCTGAGCGGGTGTCAGTTCCCTGTAGAACTCTTGTGACTTGCAGGTTCAGTTCATTTACCTCCCGTCTGAGGCCCTATCTGCGACATACTGGCACACTTGTGGGAACACCAGAGAGAGGGAGGTACAGGGCAAATGCAAGTACGTACAAAGGTGTTAAGTTATCTGTATGGGGAATGGCTGTGTAGGCCGTGTAAGGTATGAATAGCTGATGAGGGGCAGCTAGTGAGGTAGGGTGCTATGTTTTTGTGTTCGTGAACACAAAAGAGAGAGTTTGAGTAACTTTGTTGAGGGGGCTGTAAGCAGGGGTCAGCTGATGACCGGGCTATACATGTGGTCAAACTATTACTCAAAGCACTGATGGTTCATGGGTTTGGTCACTATGACAAAACTGAAATAAAATAATGATGAAATCAAAAAGGAAAAGGAAGGAGGATTTTACCTATTTCGTTTTTTGCTAGGAGATATGGCTAAGCAGGTGTCACTTGTGGGTGATGCTGCAATAGACTCATAAACCTAGGGTTAGACTGTTAGCTAAGATAGCAGGGATACACCAAATACCTCGAGGTAAAAAAGAAAAAGAAACAATGGGAAGTGTTCCTAGTTCTATCTGGGCCTACATTGTGTTGAACAGTAACAATGTACTAGGCCTGGCACTGAGGAGTGAGGAGGAGTAGAGAGGAAACAGGGATTAGGCTACTAAAAGAGAGAGTTTGAGTAACTTTGTTGAGGGGGCTGTAAGCAGGGGTCAGCTGATGACCGGGCTATACATGTGGTCAAACTATTACTCAAAGCACTGATGGTTCACGGGTTTGGTCCCTATTACAAAACTGAAATAAAATAAGATGAACTCAAAAAAAGAAAAGGAAGATTTTACCTATTTAGTTTTTTTTTTTTCTAAGAGATATGGCTAAGCAGGTGTCACTTGTGGGTGATGCTGCAATAGACTTCATAAACCTAGGGTTAGACTGTTTGCTAAACTAGCGGGGACACACCAAATACCTCGTCAAAAAAAAGAAAAAGAAAAAGAAACAATGGGAATTGTTCCTTGTTCTATCTTGGCTTACATTGTGTTGAACAGTAGCTGCCCTTCAATGTATTAGGTCTGGCACTGAGGAGTGAGGAGGAGTAGAGAGGAAACAGGGATTAGGCTACTAATAACCTGTATAACTCATTAAGGAAACATCAGTTGCTTAAACTACTGTAATCCTATACAAATAGGGAGGATGATGATGGTCAAATAAACTAAAATAAGGTAAAGTAAAACAAAAAGGTCCTAATAGCTGTAGGAAACTAAAAGGAAAAATAGATAAATTGATTCAATTAAGTCTCAGATTTAATTAAAATCAACTTAGCTGAATTGGTACATTCAAGCTAAACAAAGGTAAATTAATGAAAATAAAATCAAAGAGAAGTAGAATAAAGTCAAAACAAAAATAAACAATAACACAAGTAAAAACCAAAGTATGTGGGGAGGGACCGAACTAACTGAATCCAAAGAGAAGGTGATAGCATAAAC
>NW_015540843.1:177709-179497 GCF_001515605.1 Sinocyclocheilus anshuiensis | reverse complement strand
GGGTTTGGTCACTATGACAAAACTGAAATAAAATAAGATGAAATCAAAAAAGAAAAGGAAGAAGGAAGATTTTACCTATTTAGTTTTTTTTTTTTGCTAGGAGATATGGCTAAGCAGGTGTCACTTGTGGGTGATGCTGCAATAGACTCATAAACCTAGGTTTAGACTGTTAGCTAAGCTAGGAGGGACACACCAAATACCTGGAGGTCAAATGAAAAAGAAACAATGGGAAGTGTTCCTAGTTCTATCTGGGCCTACATTGTGTTGAACAGTAACAATGTACTAGGCCTGGCACTGAGGAGTGAGGAGGAGTAGAGAGGAAACAGGGATTAGGCTACTAATAACCTGTATAACTCATTAAGGAAACATCAGTTGCTTAAACTACTGTAATCCTATACAAATAGGGAGGATGATGATGGTCAAATAAACTAAAATAAGGTAAAGTAAAACGAAAAGGTCCTAATAGCTGTAGGAAACTAAAAGGAAAAATAGATAAATTGATTCAATTAAGTCTCAGATTTAATTAAAATCAACTTAGCTGAATTGGTACATTCAAGCTAAACAAAGGTAAATTAATGAAAATAAAATCAAAGAGAGGTAGAATAAAGTCAAAATAAAAATAACACAAGTAAAACCAAAGTATGTGGGGAGGGACCGACCTAACTGAATCCAAAGAGAAGGTGATGGCATAAACAGGAAGTGAAACCAGGAGTGATGGGGATAGAGAGAGAGAGAGAGGAGTGGTTTGAAAGATACACTTCACACTCACACCTATCTAAGTGTTAGTCAGATGCTAACAGCTAGCAGTTGAGGTAAAGGGCTTAGCTTAAATGCCTGTGCGGCTGCTAAAGAGTGTAAGGGAAAATTAACTCTTTTATTTTAGCTCAGGTTTTCAGAGGGGGGGAATCGAATCTGAAGATTCAATATCGACCTGATTGAACTGGTTCCCAATTTGATAATTTATACTTTATCTACCGTTCGTCCAGCGAGACGTTAAAATCAGTATATCTTACCAATTTGAGTATTTGTACTATCCCTGTCCACAGGTTAATACATGCTTATGATAATTTATAAACTACGAGCTAGGTAGCTGGATCTGAGCAGAGTTTAACTTTAAAATTCACGACACAAGACAATAATTCTTATAATGAAACAACAGTTTATTGGCTATTCTAGATTACATTAAACTAAACTAACGAAAACACACACAAACACACACACACACACACATACATACGCACACATACTGTTGAAAGGATGAGGATTAACGGAGGTTGCATGAAGTTCCAAAGTTCTAATACTCGTTTTCTACGAGTTCTTTAAATTCAGCCTGAGAAAACTCATAAAAGCAGAGACTTGGTTTATGTTTACTGCTTAAACTCAGTTCAGCACCCGTTCAGCATGAGATGAAAAGATTTTGCTTGTTACTTGCGTTTTAGTGACAGCTGAGCGGAGTTTCCCAGTTGCTGGCTTTTCAGGGAATCCCAGCGCCTTTGATTGGCTGCTGATCTGTCGTTTGGATGACGTAGTTTCGGGGGATGCCCTCCTGATGAATGGGGTTTCCTGGTGACACAGAGGCTTTGGCAGTTCTTCTGAAAGAGTCTGTGTTTGCAAGACTTTAGGCTTTTGAAGATCTCTGGCAGTCAGCCATGCCCTGTGTGGTTCCCTTCTCGTGCATAAATTAACATGCTGTTCAATTCCTCACGTGGGGGAAATGTCTCTGCAGGTTTTGTTAATAACTTCTGTAAAGTGTCGTACAACACACACTGTTCAAAATAACAGCTTTTC
>NW_015540843.1:177258-177549 GCF_001515605.1 Sinocyclocheilus anshuiensis | reverse complement strand
GAAGGCGTCAGTTAATTTACTCATCCTTTTCCTGTTGGATATAATGCTTCCATACATTGTGCGATCACGAGGTATCTCTCAACTATATGTTGTGAAAGAACTTTTTAGTTCTCGATACAAAAAGATCTCTGTTGTCTCCTGATTGGATTAGTTTAGACCTCGTGATGAGTTGATTCAATGATATCAGTGTCTGTTCATGATAGAAATCCTACAAGAGTTAGCGTTGGCTACACACAGTTCTTTGTTTACACAAAGGTCTGTGAAGTGGGTGCTGTTGTCAGATTAACCTGA
>NW_015540843.1:176216-177192 GCF_001515605.1 Sinocyclocheilus anshuiensis | reverse complement strand
CTACAAGATCAAAACAGAGTGTGGAGCTAGGTTTTACAGCTAGGTTTTTGCCAGGTGCGCTTAGCTGAAGTATTAGGTTATTATCTTAGCTGTGGATGACAGAATGCTAAGATAGGTTTGGGTCAGCATATGTTTGCTGAAAAGGGCGTAAACAGAGTTCTGACTGATGCCTTAAGACTGTTCTTATTGTCAAATTATCACTTAGAACTTACTGATGGTTCACAAAAGGCTCAATCTCTGAGGAAGTGAAGTAGAGGAGGGAAAAGGAAGAGGAGAGCATTCGTATTCAGATTATGCTTATTACATGGTGCTCAGGACTATAGATGTGCCCTAGTATTTGTCTAGATGACTTGTGTAACAGGGTCATAAATTGTGTTGGGCAACACACCATGGTTGGTCACAGCTGCTGCGTGTTCAGCTGCCATGCCGAGACCATACCATGTGTGTGCCCCGCCCTTTAGATGGGGAAACAGAGAATAGAGAAAGTGAAAAATCAGAAACCAGGGATTAGGTTAAATTCAAATTACTTCACAATGCGTACACACATGCTGTATTTAAAAGCTTCAAGTAAAGTGTGCTAACCCATAATTGTTAAAGCTATTCGGTAGCTTAGCCTAAGATGAAACAATGCTAATTTGTGTTAGCTTAACCGGTTTGTTTACAACATGGCACCACCAGGTGACGCGTGTGCTATGTGGAGTTAGAGCTTCCTGTGACAAGTCGTTGTCATGGTAACCAGTGCATGCCAGTGCAATTCAAGCAGTTTAATGTCTCCCTATTTTAAAGAAGTTGCCCACAGTTTTAAAACGTGGTGCTTTCAGTCCTTCAAGACTTGTTGCGTTAAATAAGCACTTCTGTGAGTGCTTCTCTAATTTAACAATAAACTTCTTGCACTTGTTTAAAGAATAACCAAAACGGGTTTACTGTAAGTTAAAGCCGGTTTAAACATATATGTAGTTATGTGTGCCTCACACAT
>NW_015540843.1:174865-175450 GCF_001515605.1 Sinocyclocheilus anshuiensis | reverse complement strand
AGAAATTTAAGGAAATAACATTCCCAATACTAGATGAGCCATAAGCAGCAAGCATATTTCAAGAACAATCGGATGGCCTAAACAACAGCTTAAACATTAGCTTCTTGCTGTTGCAAGTTTAACTAAGTACCAGCACTTGCAGTAACAACCAATAGCTTAAAGCAACAAGCAAGTCTAGCGTCAAACATGATACTGAACACTAGATAAGCCCTAACAAGCAAGCAAAATCCCAATATCCTAATAGCTTTAAAGCAAAGACCTTCTGAAATGGCATAGACTGGGGCAGCATGCCCTTTAAGAAGAGAAGCAGTGAAGGGGTGCTCTTCTTTAATAAGCAGCTGAGAAGAGCAGCATGCCACTTTAATGCAGTACAGCATATGGTCAATACCCGAAGTTTAGGCAACAGCATGTTGCCCTATCCAGATAATCGTTAGCATTAATAACACCTTTAGTAGCAAAATCTACATACTGCAAGTTAAAGGGTTAGTTCACCGCAAAATGAAAATTATGCTGCGTTTTACTCACCCTTGAAGCATCCTAGGTGTATATGACTTTCTTCTTTCAGACGAATCCAGTCGGAGTTAT
>NW_015540843.1:172048-173918 GCF_001515605.1 Sinocyclocheilus anshuiensis | reverse complement strand
CGACATCCTTTACGTTATTTTAAGCCATAAAAGTCTTAATACACGGGGTTCCCTTTAAACAACGAGCAATATTTGACAATAGCATATTTGCCAACATAGCGTTAAGCAATGAGAATGAAATAAGAAACTTAGCAGGAAATGTTGCTTAATAATATATTTATGGGGGAAGCATCACCCCAAGCTCAGCAAGTGAGGAACCAGAGGAAAACGACTTTAGTTATGTGTATTTTTTATTATTATATATATATATTTTTTTTTATTAAATGAACATAGCTTGATCTCAGCCAGCTGATCATGTATTTAATCAACATATGTCATATCACCCTAATTTCTCATGCTCATATGCTTACATTACTCAGCGTGAGCACATATTCAAGCGGATCAGAAATTATGAATCTCTAATAAGTATTGAGTGGCAGTCCAGCTGAAGTATGTGAAGTATGAAGTATGTGGCAGTATCAACTGTCATTGATATTACATTCTTATATGTATAGGGAGCGATAAGAGCGATAAACGCGTGCTTCTGACACAGCTGAAATCACCCGCACACTCACAAAATGAACATAGCTTGATCTCAGCCAGTTGATCATGTATTTAATCAACACATGTCATATCACCCTAATTTCTCATGCTCATATGCTCACATTACTCAGCGTGAGCACATATTCAAGCGGATCAGAAATTATGAATCTCTAATAAGTATTGAGTGGCAGTACAGCAGGGGAAGCATACACCCTGCGGAAATCCTTCGAATGACTGTCATTGATATTACATTCTTATATGTATAGAAGCCATTAGGAGCGATAAACGCGTGCTTCTGTCACAGCTGAAATCAACCGCACACTCATACAGCTAATGAAAACATCAACCTTAGAAATAAACAACCGTAACATTGAGATTATGCCACTGAATACAGCGAACCCCAGCTGAAACCCATTGCATACACGAGAATGCTTGTTTCATTTAAACTTGTTCTCATGGCCTTAACTATCGGCGTGTCCTCAGAGTGATTAAGTTACATGATCTAGACCAGTGTTTCCCAACTGGGGTGCCGTCTGTCGGGAGCAGGGGTGCCGTGTAAAAAATCCTTTTTTAATATTTTTAAATTGCTAAAATGTTCAAATAAGCATCTATTAGTCTAGATTCTAGACTACGTGTTGCTCCAGCTGTATGAACACAAATGCGTAAATGCTGCTGCAAATATGCTTAATATTTCGCTCCTGCAAACGATGCAAAACTGCTAACATCTTTCTTTTTTTTTTTCAATTAGCAGACCAGGTAATATACACAGCTATATGAATTAAAACAGCATTCACTTATCTTAGACGTGGATTTCAGATAAACACGCTGCAACAGTTTGATTTGCGAGCAGCGATGCTTAATTTGCTCCTGAGCAAGCTGAAAAGCTGCTGAATAATACTGAATAGAGCTTATATAGGAATGCTGCGATAGGTGTCGTATTCATATAGGTAGATGTGATCAGCCGAGAA
The DNA here is from genome assembly GCF_001515605.1 of Sinocyclocheilus anshuiensis. Lineage (NCBI taxonomy): Eukaryota > Metazoa > Chordata > Actinopteri > Cypriniformes > Cyprinidae > Sinocyclocheilus > Sinocyclocheilus anshuiensis. Next base: position 172,428 of record NW_015540843.1, on the reverse strand, counting down.
TCAGCTGATGCAAGCTTGACTCACGTGACCTGCCAGAACTAACGCTAATGCTTAATTTCTTGAATGATTACCATATATGATTGTAAACATGGAATTAGCATAAATCTGAAGGCTCAAGTTGATCTTTGCTGAAGTTGGTTGATGAAAAGAACCAGTTTGAGTCAGAGGATTTTGGTGAATGGAAAGTCAAGGCCGAAGCCTGGCGCAAACTTAGGGTGTCCTTAGGAGCATTCTAGCTCACAACCTCATCTTCTCAGAATCTAACAGAACTGCAGACTGAAGGCGGATCACTGATGTGAGGCCTTTAAGGTCTGAGAAGATTCACACCTCTCAGGATGGGCTTGTCCAATGAGAAAGGCTGAAATCCCAAGCGGGAGGGT
>NW_015540843.1:162846-171868 GCF_001515605.1 Sinocyclocheilus anshuiensis | reverse complement strand
GCCTTTAAGGTCTGAGAAGATTCACGCCTCTCAAGATGGGCTTGTCCAATGAGAAAGGCTGAAATCCCAAGTGGGTGGTTGCAATTACTGGAGGGTTTTACGACCCTTTGTGTGAGGGCATGGTAATTTGCAAATGTAATTCGCTTGAGTGTTGATGCACAAACTAGTAAAGATTCTTAGAACATTAATATGTTGCATAGGTATCAGCATTTAATATGCACTCTCAATTAGATCATCCGAAGATGAATTCATAGAGACCAAACATGATATAGGTGAGGTTATATTAACTAGTGATCCATCATAACATGCATAAAACAGTGTACAATACATCAGACAATATACAAGAACAGTAATGGTATAGACAATGACGTGTTACAGAGTATTTGTTAAATATAACTAAAAAAATTGTGTCTGGTTGGTCCAGACGCTACACTGATCAGGTTCCAAAAACTCTCCAAATTATGAATAACTTTTCTAATGCCTCGGGCTTACTTATGCTTTAATACTGAAATTAGGGTTTCTTCGCTAAGATCAGATTAACCTTACACTGCTACCATTAAGCATGAAATACATAAAGACTCTTTCAATCATAATAGAGGTACCAATTCAAGCCCCTACTTTATCTGCATTTAAACAAGCCAGCAAATAAGGACATAACAGCGTATCTCAAGTCACGCCCTATTCTAACCTGGACTATCAAGCACACACTTTTAGGTTGACAGTGTTTTAAGCTAATAACCTTTGTTTTATCACGCCTGCATTCTCCACCCTTTCTGTAGCGAATCAGCTCAAAGGGGAAATATGAATAATTAATTATAACTAGTTATAATTAATTATAAATATTTAGAGGTTTAGAAGTATAATTGGTAGTTTATATCAGGATACAAATTGTTCTGTTTCATTGATTGAAGGGACCACTTCACGCTTTAATATAAGCCGAGGTATTAAACAAGGTTGTCCCATTTCGCCTTTACTTTTTATTTTGGCCGCTGAAATGCTTGCTCTCACAATTAAAAATTCTGACATTGAGCAATTAAAGGTTTTTGATGATTCCATAGTGATCAGTCAATTGGCTGATGACACAGTCTTATTTCTAAAGAATACTGATCAGGTTCCAAAAACTCTCCAAATGATTAATAACGTTTCTAATGCATCGGGCTTATGTCTTAATTTAAGTAAATGTGAAATAATGACATTGAAAGAATCTCAGCTCACACAAATTTGCAATGTACCAGTTAAATCTAGGATCAAATATCTTGGTATTCTACTTACTAAAGATAAAGAACTAAGTGAATCACTTAATATATCTAATAGAATTGATGAATGTAAGGCCAGAATGGACAGATGGATGCAGAGAGACATTTCTATATTTGGACTACTTTTATTGACAAAAGTGGAATCTCTGTCTAGATGCATTTATCCTGCAGGATCCCTTCTCATTTCTAATAAGAAAATTAAGTTAATTAATCAGATGAATTTTAATTACATTTGGAAGAGAAAAGCTCATTATGTTAAAAAAGGGACACTAGTGAAGGATTACAAAGAAGGGGGGTTGCAAGCCATAGACTTTGACTGTATGAATGGAACTTTCAAGATAAATTGGCTTAAAAATTTTCTAATAAATAATGACAGTTTCTGGTTCTGCGCCCCTAGAAATATCTTTGGTATAGTGTTGGTGGAATAGAATTCTTATTGCGCTGTGATTTTTCAATACAAAAACTTCCTCTCAAACGATCAGAAGCAGGTTCATTTATATTGGAAGTTGATTTATAAACATAATTTTTCCCCGCATAATTCGCCAATTTGGAATAATAGGTACATTTTATTGGAAAGATGGTTATTTTATGGATCACAGTACTTTTTGTGAAAAATATAATATATAATAATAATATAAAATTAAATATAATTGTGATTACAAGCAATATAATAGGGTATTGAACTGTATTCCAAAGGTCTTTGTACTGTTGGTTAGAAATACGGTGCCCAATGTAACTGAAGCTCTTCATTTACCTTCTTTGATAATAAATGGGCAAGATTTTATTAGGAGTAGCCTGCCAAATAAATTAATAAGGACTTTATTGACCCAAGATAAATTTCCAAATCAAGCTAGTCGGAAATAACGTGAATTATCTTTTTCCCAAGAGCTCTATTTTTAAATTAAGAACCATGTATCTCTCCTTTCCCATACCCCCCCCCCAAAGCCAAGGAAGTACACTTTACAATTTTTAATGATATCTACCCATCTTTAGAGTTTCTTAGATATAGATTTAATATTGATCACAATAATTGTACCTTTTGTGATGTTGATATTGAAACGTACATTTATTCTTTGACTGTTCATTCAGTAGAGCCTTTTGGTCTGATACATTCAAGTGACTTAAAGTTTCAATGAAGCTGTCTTCTCAATTTTCTAAAAATGATATAATTTTTGGTCTAATAATGGAAAATGTACATACTGAAGTTGTACTGAATAATATTTTCATTTTGGGTAAATTTTATATTCATACATGTAAGTGCCTTAAAACAAAGCAATTTTATATTCATAAATGTAAGTGCCTTAAAACAAAGCCATTGTTTTTTGTTTTTCAAAAGGAAAAGGAATTGTACTGTAAATCTGTAAGACTGTTAAAATGTAAATCTGGAAGAAGACTGTTTGGTTTATTGCAGAAATTTAAATTATTAGAAGAGCCTATTGTGTCATTCTTTTTCTTTCTTTCTTTCTTTTCTCTCTTCATGTTTTTTTTTTCATTTGGATTGGTGCTCTGTTCTTGAGGATCTTCTTACGATCTTGTATTGCCTTATTGTATGTGTTTTTTGCAATAAAAAAAAAACCTCTCAAACAAAAGGCAATTGAAACCGTCATGACATTTCTTTCATGTTTTTATTTAGATTCTCTGTACTCGTGTTCCCCTCTTGTGTCTGAACCTTGTATTACATTAATAGTTTGCTAGATGTGCTGAATGTGTTTGGTATACAGGCTTAATAAATATTAATACATAGTTATTAATAGTTATCAATATTGCTAATAATAATAATAGTAGTGATTGGCATACTTTAAGCATTTTCTGTTAAATAATAATAAACCACAGTGTCCCTTCTTATAACATCGCAACTATATTCATATTTGTTATAATGTTCTATTAAATTGTCTGTTTTCTCTTAACATGTTCTCTCTAAAGGGCATTTGTATTTCGAAATACTATAAGAAAATTCTAAAGGCAGAATTTAGAATGTAATTTAGTCTATTGTTGCGACACTGAGTTTTGCTGTTTTCTAATTAGCTGACAATAAATTGTTCTTATGTGATTTCCAATTATATTTAAAATTCATAACTGATGTTATTGATGAATTCAATGATGAACTGCCTTTAATTGAAAAATTAGTGTTTACTATTGTCACTTTGCATTATTGACACACTATTTTCCTAATTAATGCTGTACAGTTGCTTTGACAATCTGTATTGTTAAAAGCGCTATATAAATAAAGGTGACTTGACTTGACTTGAAATATTCAAATGGTGTCCTGCATTTGTTTGAAAAACATTGTTTTGCAATGTAACATCATGTATGCGACAGTAAAATAGGCGGCAAAGACGACGCAATTTAATTCATAAGCAGTTTTATCAGTGTTATCCTGGACATGTGGCTGTTTATATTCATATTAAACACACACACATCAATCAGCTAGTGTGCACATACAGCTCAGCACATCAGTACTCACTTACAACCTCAGAAAATACTGAAAAATAATGACACCGCTCAAAGCAACCATCTCATTGAGCGCTCAGAACATCAGTAGTAACACTGCCACCTATGAAACTTGTATGCACAGAAGGGCATAAGGCTTCCACATCAGAACATATCAGCACTTTATTTAGTACAGTGACATGGACGGTTTCCAACTGAATGCAAAACAAACTGGATGGTTGGAACATGGTATCCTTCAGAAGATTTTACTTCAGAAAAGTCACACATAAATGTTGTCCATTATTAACTTCATCTGCTGGGTTTACTTCTCAGTAGTAAATACAGGAGACTGGGGCTATTTGTCACAGGGAATATTGTAATTTTGTAATACAGGTTGAACAAGTAAAATCAAAAGTACAATGACATTTGTAGTTTTTTTTTAATGGTTTTTGTGTGTAATATGTGTAAAAATGCTTTAAGAAGAAAAGGCATCTATCAGCCTAACATATTACTTCATACAGTGTGACAACATGCCCCTGTATTGAATCTGTGTTGAATTTGAACTGTTTTTGTTTCCAGGACAGTACCGGTGAAAATATATTAGCTAATAATAGCTTTCTCTAGACTTTATGGTTTATGTCTATACAGAAACTGACTTTAAAAATAAACCCACCCTGAGAAATAGTCACTAAAGTGAAAAAAAAAGAAAAGAATTTGACAACTAGCCCAGGTCTGTTCTAATGGACCTGTAATTCTGAATATGAGTAGCATTCAATGCGTTGTTTTCACAGATTCTTTTTTTTTTTTTTTTTATCTGCTCGTATTAGGCCCGCAACTTACTCCAAGCAAGTATGTAAACAAACGCTTCCAAAAATTATCACAATGCAATTGGTAATGCAATGCAAGTGCAGGTGCGTTCTCAGCTTTGCCACAAGGGGCTTTATAGGAACATTAGCATGAACGGTCTATGGTCCGTTCCAACCAATAAAATAACACAAAATAAAGCAGCAGTCCTGTGGGTGAGGTCAGCTTCTAAAGATGATCTCACACAGGCATACTGTAATGCACACAACACAGACTGTAGCCTATTAAAAGCACTTCATTGATACACATGTACGCTGCCGAGATGCCTGTTGAAGAACGCATCAAGTTCTAAATATTGTGTACAAACATCTTCCAAATATCTGGTTCACAAAAATTCACAATCATAAATGTGATAAACTGCTGAATGTCAGTATAACATCAGACAGGAAACGTTTTAGAGATGCATGGCATATGAGAACTAATACATAGATGTCTCGGCAATGTTGAGTTTGTGTGCTGTCAGCGTGGCAAAAAAGGCAAAATATCAATAAGGAGCCTGAGTCAGACATGTTGTTGGCTGATAGTCTGCGTACAAAGTAACTACAAAACACACTCATGACACATCAGCATCAACTCCACTATCTTTAACAAATTATGAAAAAAAAAAGAATAAGTCTGTTAATTAAGCCTGTATTTAAGTGCACAAGTCTGTTAGTGTGGTGTGGATGCCCTCTGATGGAGAATGACAGTCAGTAACACTTAAATAACCATCTCTAATGTGTCAATAAAGTGTTCACTTTGGCCTCTCATTACGTATTATTGCCAGTCCGATGAATGAAGATCCCTGTTTATAACATTTGTTCACATCTGCAGAGAATGAACACATATCCAGCTACTTCACCACACACAACAACTGTCAACACTGAGAAAGAAACCTTGAATCGAGAGAAAGAGAATAAGAATGAGAGAGAGAGTAAATTGTAAACTGTTCGAGCAATTTTTTGATATAAGAAAGACAGACAAACAGATATGAACAGATTGTTAGACAGGCAGATCACATAAAGAGAGTGAGAGCAAGAGAGAGTATATAAATATATAAGTATATAAGAAGCTAGACAGAGATATAGTTAGATTGTTCAACAGTTTGCTAGACAGATATAAACTGACAGATTGTTAGACAGACAAATATAGCCATTGTTAAACAAATACTGTTGTCTGCACCAATAGCCTTGTGGGCAGCATGCCAACATACAGCACTACGGGCATCCCGAGTTCAAATCCCAACTCGAGGACCTTTCCTGATCCCGCCTCCCTCTCTCTTTCCCACCTCGCTTCCTGTCAGATCTGATCTGTCTTATCATAATAAAGGCAAAAAAAAAATACCGTTATAGACCGATTGTTTGATAGAGAGACTGTTGAGATATAGATGGATAGTTAAAAGGAAAGAGACAGAGAGAGATGCAGACAGATTGTTAGATAATGAGACAGACATATAGACATTGTTAAAGATATAGCCAGACAAAATGGAAGAGCGATAGACATGCTTAGATATAGTTTGTTCGAGATAGAGATAGTTTAACCATGTTAAACAGATATAGGCAGAAAAACAGTAAGAGAGATGGTTAGACAGTCTGTTAGACAGAAAAGATATAGAGATACAGAAAGTTTGTTAGATAGACTTATATAGACATCAAACAGAATGAGATATAGACAGCTAGAGAGGCAGACAGATTTAGACAGATTATTAGATAGATGGAGAGTTTGTTAGACAGACAGAGATAGACAGATATAGATGTAGATATAAAGATACTGGTAGATAGACAGCAAAACACACTGTTAGACAGACAGGTAGAGACAGATAAACTGATTGTAGGGATGAATAGAAAGTGAGATAGAAACAGAGATAGAGGGAGAACACTAAACAGAAAGGATTGATAAATGGGTAAGCTAGATAGACAAACAAAGATAAACCGAGATATATAGACAAGCAGATTCAAGGCTTTAATCTGAAGTGTATCAGTGTTGTTGTCCATCATTTATAAGTAACAACAGACCTTATTTATTCTAGAAGTTGCCATTTGTAGGATCTGCTTGCCTTCTCACAAAAGTTCATCAATGACTTCTAATCAGCAGTTTATTTCTCGGCACCTTTGTCAAACACCACTGATAAACGTGTTATCGGATCCCTGAATGAATGGATGATCACGAGCCGTGCCTCCTAATGACCCTGCAATCTCAGTTTCACTGAACACATCCATAAAGGCGCTGTCACACAGCACTCCTTCATCAGCTCATGGCAGTTATTTTATCGGTTTGCTGAACGATGTGCTCGGCTAGCTGTTGTTATCCACTGTCATGTATTTGAGCGCGGCGAAACCGTAGCGCCGAGACATATTCTGCTGAAACTCCTCCTTCAGCGTCTTCAGACAAGCACGGTACTGTTTGTTCGAGCGGAACTTGGTGATGTCAAAACTGGGCGCGTGAGGCATGTGGATCATGTAGGCGTTGGGCAGAACCACAAACTCGTACTCCTGAAAATACACAACAAACAACATTTAGCACGCTGAAAGATCAGTCAGAGATTTATTTAATGCAGCCTTATATCACAAAGCATAAAATATTACTAAAAATTCATAGTTCAAGACCATGTAATGACTGAAGATAGGAATCATTTCACTCAATTACACTGCGGATTTGTTTAGTACATTTGCTTTATTAGTAGTAGTGTATATATAGTAGTATAGTTTGACAGCACTACTATGTAATATATATATATATTACATAGTAGTGCTGTCAAACAATTAATCTTGATTAATCACATCCAAAATAAAAAATGTTGTTTACATAATATATGTGTGTGTACTGTGAATATTTATTATGTATATATAAATTCACACATATACAGTATATATTTTGAAAATATTTACCTGTACTTACATGTATATGTTTATATTCATATAATTTATATTATATATAAATATATTTAGTATATAACACATTTCTCTTAAATATATACGTGCATGTGTGTGTATTTATATATACATAATAAATATACACAGTACACACACATATATTACGTAAACAAAAACTTTTATTTTGGATGCGATTAATCACTTGACAGCACTAGTTTTAAGATTCTTTTAAGAACAGTTCTGAGTTGTTCATCCAATTCAGTTGTTGAGGGAGTCATTAGACTGATAACTCATGAGTTCAAGACTGACTGATTCATGACCATTAACCAATCCACTAAAAAGAACAGTTCTCAGTTCACACTCATTTCTGACTGCCATCTCAAATTGCACAAACACTTACACAAAATATTTTTTGTGTTATATTATTAGTTCGATCACATTGTAAAGAGAGAAAGATGTCCAATTTGCCATCATTCCCTCAGTATTAAGAGTATTAGAAACACTCACACAGCAGCATTAACTAGTTTCTGTAATTTAATGGCAAGTTTATATCACAAAATATAGTGTTATAAATGTACAGTAAATAAAAAAAATATATACAATAAAAAACCTTTGCTACATTTATGATGTTAATAACAGTCAAAATGCATCATTGCAATCTGTGAAAAAAGTCCATTAAAGGAACAGTTGATGAAAAAAATTAAAATACAGTGGGTACGGAAAGTATTCAGACCCCCTTAAATTTTTCACTCTGTTATATTGCAGCCATTTGCTAAAATCATTTAAGTTAATTTTTTTTCCTCATTAATGTACACACAGCACCCCATATTGACAGAAAAACACAGAATTGTTGACATTTTTGCAGATTTATTAAAAAAGAAAAACTGAAATATCACATGGTCCTAAGTATTCAGACCCTTTGCATGGCTGCAATATAACAAAGAGTGAAAAATTTAAGGGGGTCTGAATACTTTCCGTACCCACTGTATGTTGAAAATTTGCTCACCCTCAAGCGATTCAATATTTTGTTTCTATATCGGATGAGAGTTGGAGAAATTAACCATTACATCGCTTGCTTACCAATGGATTCTTTGCATAAAGTTCCAACAGCTGATAAAAACGATTCGAATTTATCAATTAACATCTATCATTAACATCTTGTAAATTGAAAAGCATTGTTTGTAAGAAACAAATCCATCATCAAGTGTTTTAACATTTAAACCGTCACCCCAAGTCAATCCCTTCTGTCAAAATGCACCATGTTTGTTTAGAGCTGAGCTTGTGTTTTTGCTTGTAAACAGTACTTGATCTGTACATATTTCTCTCCTGATTCAGATGAGACCACTTTTTCACTAGAGAAAGCAATATTATGGATAGAGGAATTGTATTTTAGACAAGCAACGATTTGAAGTTAAAAATGCCTTGATGGATTTATTATAAACATGCAGGTTTTCATTTCACAAGACATTAACTTATGAACTGAAGTTGTGTGGATTACTTAAAAGGTCACATATTTTACACCTTTCTGGAGTTTTATTGACGGCCTTGATGTCCTTAAGAATATATATTTGCGGTATAAGTACCAAAAACCATCTCAATATATTTTTACAGCTCCTCTCT
>NW_015540843.1:150593-161237 GCF_001515605.1 Sinocyclocheilus anshuiensis | reverse complement strand
TTTTAGCAAATGGCTGCAATATAACAAAGAGTGAAAAATTTAAGGGGGTCTGAATACTTTCCGTACCCACTGTATGTTGAAAATTTGCTCACCCTCAAGCGATTCAATATTTTGTTTCTATATCGGATGAGAGTTGGAGAAATTAACCATTACATCGCTTGCTTACCAATGGATTCTTTTCCAACAGCTCCAACAGCTGATAAAAACGATTCGAATTTATCAATTAACATCTATCATTAACATCTTGTAGCATTGTTTGCATTGTTTGTAAGAAACAAATCCATCATCAAGTGTTTTAACATTTAAACCGTCACCCCAAGTCAATCCCTTCTGTCAAAATGCACCATGTTTGTTTAGAGCTGAGCTTGTGTTTTTGCTTGTAAACAGTACTTGATCTGTACATATTTCTCTCCTGATTCAGATGAGACCACTTTTTCACTAGAGAAAGCAATATTATGGATAGAGGAATTGTATTTTAGACAAGCAACGATTTGAAGTTAAAAATGCCTTGATGGATTTATTATAAACATGCAGGTTTTCATTTCACAAGACATTAACTTATGAACTGAAGTTGTGTGGATTACTTAAAAGGTCACATATTTTACACCTTTCTGGAGTTTTATTTTAAGTCTTGATGTCCTTAAGAATATATATTTGCGGTATAAGTACCAAAAACCATCTCAATATATTTTTACAGCTCCTTTCTCAGGAGCTCTGCTGAGAACAAGTCGATTTTGGTCGGTCTAATTAATATTCATTAGCCTCTCTTCTGATTGGCCTGTTGATTTCTGAATGACGCACGGCCAGGCCAACCACAGGTAACTAGGGTCATGTATGCTGTAGCCTGCTGTGTGATACTCACAAGTAAGGTCAATAGAAACACCAGTAATGATGGTCACTGCTAAGGGAAATGTTGTCCGGCCTTACATGTTTGAGCCGAAGTCAGACCCCGAATCGGCGATGACAGGAGACAACCAACCACCTCGTCAAACGCGCTTACAACAGGATGTTTCAGAATGGTAATTCATGTTTTTTTTTTTTTCAAACACCGAATGCAGTAAATACAAACCTGACCAGCCAAGTGTTTGCGATCACGTGAACTTGAAGACACTTGTACAAATGAGGATGGGTGACATGACTGGAAATGATTCCAGATTGGCGATGTAGTATTTGGTTTCTGTATTCTGTACTGTATTTTCCTGCGCTCAAACCTGCCAATCTAAAGGATCAAACGCTGTGTATGGCGTTTGAGGTCATTTGTGAATTAGCATAGACTTATAGTCTAAATAAAACAATTTGCAACTGTTACTATTATTACACTTGTATACAAAACTTTGTATTATGCTTGTTATAGAGTGTGTGACGTCACGTGCATTACCGCCGGTGGCGCGGTTGTCACAGCGACCGTCACAGCCCTACTGTGCAATGATGTAGTTTCCTGACATCCAGACTGAACAGCGTTTTCTCGACATGTTTCCATGTTGTTGTTGCTCAGCAATGGCATGGACGCGATGTTGTCAGGGGGTTTGGCAAAAGGAGAGTGGGACGGTGTGCAGTGCTGAAGACGGTGACTGAGTAGTTCTGACGTCACCTTTTTACGGAAGTCACAAAAAATCACAGCTACTTTATGCAGGCTGTGTGCATTTGACTGTGGATTGACTGTTTTGAAACTTATCTGGTAGTTACATAGCACCTAGACCTCATTTATCATGAAAAAGGCCAGGAAATTTCAGTTTTGACAATATGGGACCTTTAAGGATTGTTGTGATGTTCTTACCACCTGTTTGGACATTCAGACGGCACCCATTCACTGCAGAGGATCCATTGGTGAGCAAGTAATGTAATGCAAAATGATGACAAAAAAACTCATCTACATCTTGGATTGCCCGAGGGTGAGCAAATTGTAATTTTTGGGTGAACTATTCCTTTAATGAATATAAGGGTTACCTGAGCATCCAGCTCCATGATGTGAGCTACTTTATTCCACCCAAACCCCACAAAGCGCCGGTCGTACTCTGGGCTTTCTCTTCTGACCATAACATACGGCTCAAAGTCGGCCTCCCACTGAACTCGGTATGGTGTTGTAGCAGTTCTCCATTTGGCAAAGTCTGTTGGAGCGTGACCTTTTGTCCAGACATGATATCTGTGGACAAGCAAATTACTTAAATTTATTAAGTCAATATTAACTTTATTAAGTAAAACTGTCAAGAATTTTCTAAATAAATTCATGAATAAATACTATTCAGATTGGTTGGTTCAATCAAATAATTTATATATTAACTGATATAAAAGAATCATGAATGATTCCGTCACATCAGAGAAAATCTCATCTGCCATAACTTTTGAATTAATTAGATTTTTTTTTTCTTCTTAGATTAATCACCTGAATGTGAACAGAGTGCCCATGTCGAGCTGTGACAGGAGCTCTGCTTTTGATTTGGGAAAGGACAGCCGATAACGCAGAGTTTCAAATGCCGGAACCACAAGAGCCTTTTTAGTGTTCCCCATATCAAGCTGAACACCTGATTTCCTGAGACAGAAACAAGATGGATTACTTGTGGAATGGATTGTAATGGATTGTACTCTTGTTCACAACCTAAGTACATTTTGTTGGCACCAAAAATGAAAAACATGCTTTAATATACAGTATATGGGTTGAAACTCTTGTATTTCTTCCGATTTCAGAGCAAAATTAGTTTTCCAATCAGCTTTCATCAGATACAATAGCATTCACTTAGTATCGTACTATACTTTGTTTGAAGCAAACATGCACTCCAGAGTTTGTTTTCAGTTGCAGATCTGTGTACGATTTTCTCCCCTTAAATTTTTTTTCTCACATCATATTTAAAAAAGTGACAAAATGTTTTTTTTTTTAAATGTTTTAGGCACATTATTTAATCAGAGGCAATTTCTCCTTTCTTTATCAGTGTTTCATTGTTATATTGTCAAGCTCAGCTGTTGAACACTGTTTTAGACTATTTTCTTTTAAAGAAAAAAAAAGCACAATAATGTTGACAGTATATGAAGGGCCTTAAGTGGAAAAATATGATTTTGTTGAAATAAGTAACATTTTCAAACACTAAATGATTAAAAAAATGAACAATAATCAGTCACAAAATGCACCAGAGAATGACCCACATCGAGTTGACGGCTAAAATGAAATTTTCTTTTGCACAAAACTTTTTAAAAGAGAACTGTCATGTTTTGCTGAATTATTCCGTGTGATTTATTGTGGAGAACGCCAAATGGAGTGACAGTACCAGAATTTACTCCGTTCCTATGAAAATGATGGGTATCAGTTGTGATGAGATAAAACCAAAATTGACCAACAATGTTTTACCAATGTAAATTTAGCTTTTCTCACCTGAGGTACTCATAGAGTCCATACATGGGCAAAAAGTCAATATCCGACAGAAACATGTAGGGTGTGTTGACCTGCCCCATAGCAACATTACGCAGCAGGTTAACAGGGTAGAATTGGCCTTCTTTATAGACTATGTGGTATCCCACGTTGCTCCTGCTCATCAGGACCTCAGAGCCCTGAGCGTATCGCAGGAACTGCTGGGCTTCAGCATCTGAGAGGTAGAGGGCCAGACTGATGGGCCCTTCCCAGTGTTTACAGATGGCCTCTAGCATCTGAAGTCTGGAACAAAGAAACACTCCAGTAACTGACCAAAAATATATAATATATAGACCGTCACAGCCCTACTGTGCAATGATGTAGTTTCCTGACATCCAGACTGAACAGCGTTTTCTCGACATGTTTCCATGTTGTTGTTGCTCAGCAATGGCATGGACGCGATGTTGTCAGGGGGTTTGGCAAAAGGAGAGTGGGACGGTGTGCAGTGCTGAAGACGGTGACTGAGTAGTTCTGACGTCACCTTTTTACGGAAGTCACAAAAAATCACAGCTACTTTATGCAGGCTGTGTGCATTTGACTGTGGATTGACTGTTTTGAAACTTATCTGGTAGTTACATAGCACCTAGACCTCATTTATCATGAAAAAGGCCAGGAAATTTCAGTTTTGACAATATGGGACCTTTAAGGATTGTTGTGATGTTCTTACCACCTGTTTGGACATTCAGACGGCACCCATTCACTGCAGAGGATCCATTGGTGAGCAAGTAATGTAATGCAAAATGATGACAAAAAAACTCATCTACATCTTGGATTGCCCGAGGGTGAGCAAATTGTAATTTTTGGGTGAACTATTCCTTTAATGAATATAAGGGTTACCTGAGCATCCAGCTCCATGATGTGAGCTACTTTATTCCACCCAAACCCCACAAAGCGCCGGTCGTACTCTGGGCTTTCTCTTCTGACCATAACATACGGCTCAAAGTCGGCCTCCCACTGAACTCGGTATGGTGTTGTAGCAGTTCTCCATTTGGCAAAGTCTGTTGGAGCGTGACCTTTTGTCCAGACATGATATCTGTGGACAAGCAAATTACTTAAATTTATTAAGTCAATATTAACTTTATTAAGTAAAACTGTCAAGAATTTTCTAAATAAATTCATGAATAAATACTATTCAGATTGGTTGGTTCAATCAAATAATTTATATATTAACTGATATAAAAGAATCATGAATGATTCCGTCACATCAGAGAAAATCTCATCTGCCATAACTTTTGAATTAATTAGATTTTTTTTTTCTTCTTAGATTAATCACCTGAATGTGAACAGAGTGCCCATGTCGAGCTGTGACAGGAGCTCTGCTTTTGATTTGGGAAAGGACAGCCGATAACGCAGAGTTTCAAATGCCGGAACCACAAGAGCCTTTTTAGTGTTCCCCATATCAAGCTGAACACCTGATTTCCTGAGACAGAAACAAGATGGATTACTTGTGGAATGGATTGTAATGGATTGTACTCTTGTTCACAACCTAAGTACATTTTGTTGGCACCAAAAATGAAAAACATGCTTTAATATACAGTATATGGGTTGAAACTCTTGTATTTCTTCCGATTTCAGAGCAAAATTAGTTTTCCAATCAGCTTTCATCAGATACAATAGCATTCACTTAGTATCGTACTATACTTTGTTTGAAGCAAACATGCACTCCAGAGTTTGTTTTCAGTTGCAGATCTGTGTACGATTTTCTCCCCTTAAATTTTTTTTCTCACATCATATTTAAAAAAGTGACAAAATGTTTTTTTTTTTAAATGTTTTAGGCACATTATTTAATCAGAGGCAATTTCTCCTTTCTTTATCAGTGTTTCATTGTTATATTGTCAAGCTCAGCTGTTGAACACTGTTTTAGACTATTTTCTTTTAAAGAAAAAAAAAGCACAATAATGTTGACAGTATATGAAGGGCCTTAAGTGGAAAAATATGATTTTGTTGAAATAAGTAACATTTTCAAACACTAAATGATTAAAAAAATGAACAATAATCAGTCACAAAATGCACCAGAGAATGACCCACATCGAGTTGACGGCTAAAATGAAATTTTCTTTTGCACAAAACTTTTTAAAAGAGAACTGTCATGTTTTGCTGAATTATTCCGTGTGATTTATTGTGGAGAACGCCAAATGGAGTGACAGTACCAGAATTTACTCCGTTCCTATGAAAATGATGGGTATCAGTTGTGATGAGATAAAACCAAAATTGACCAACAATGTTTTACCAATGTAAATTTAGCTTTTCTCACCTGAGGTACTCATAGAGTCCATACATGGGCAAAAAGTCAATATCCGACAGAAACATGTAGGGTGTGTTGACCTGCCCCATAGCAACATTACGCAGCAGGTTAACAGGGTAGAACTGGCCTTCTTTATAGACTATGTGGTATCCCACGTTGCTCCTGCTCATCAGGACCTCAGAGCCCTGAGCGTATCGCAGGAACTGCTGGGCTTCAGCATCTGAGAGGTAGAGGGCCAGACTGATGGGCCCTTCCCAGTGTTTACAGATGGCCTCTAGCATCTGAAGTCTGGAACAAAGAAACACTCCAGTAACTGACCAAAAATATATAATATATACAATTTTATACAGTGGGTCTGAAGCAACACACATTTGGTTTATATCCTTTTGCTTCAATGACAAAAGCACTGGTGCTGACGTGAGCAGTTTTGGAGCTCATACTGGATATATTTCTCTTATTTGTCAGCATATCATTCCTATGTACCTTATGGTGTTTACATAATAAAAAACTGTTATTGATAACTTTACGTTTATTTCACATAATGTAAATTCTCTGATATTTTAGAGTGTGGTTCATTATGATACAGCATATTAAGTTTGTGCGGCAAGTTAATTGGTGTACCAATAAATAATTTTATAGAGCATTCATATTTTTATTCATGTATAGTCAAAAAATTCTTCAGAACTGAGCATAACTAAAAATATATATATAAATCGCTTTTTCAGACCTGATCATACCCTAATATTTCCAGGTTATCTCAAAACTGTGGAAAAGTATACACAACAGTTTGACATACTAAATGGACTGCAATTCTGTCCCTCAGAGCCTCACTTTCATTCAAGTCAAACTAGATGTGGCATCTACTCTGACAGCCTTATTGCCCTTGAGTGCTGTAACTTGGCTGTCAAAGAGGTTATGCCCTCAAAGATGACAATGAATTGTATCCCACAGTGTTGACAAGGACGATAACCCTCTGCCACTGGCACTGACTGATGCGTAGGTTATCTGGGATTCTGGAGTAGCCCATACATGCCTGACTAAACAACCAACGCTCATTACACTGATCACAAAAGCTGTGAAGCTTTGACTCAATACATTTGAATCGGGTTTATTTCCAGAAGCAATTTGCCAGTTAATGTCATCAGTGTGATTAATGATGACAAAGCAGCTTAATTTAAATGAGTTCAGCCCAAAGCGTGAATGCCACTGAGTATGATCAGAAGTAGATTATAGGATACAGTGTGGTTCATTTAGCAGCAAACTAATCTCAGTGTTCATTTACAACATTAACACAGCCACTGTTACAGTTGCATGTTTATTCAGTTAAAATAATATTCAGTTTCCTTTGCATCAACAAAACTGTAGGACTTATGATTAGATGAACCGTTTTGGGCCATATCTATGAAGTCCCTAAAGTAACATTTGTCATTAAGGACCTTTGAAAGCTTTTAAAATCTTCAAAAACATCCAATTAAAACACCAACAATATTTATATTATATTATCAGTCATGTTAGAAAATACAGAACCCTTAACGTGAAACCATCTTTCACATTTGCACAAGAAAATTTCACACAAAAATAAAATTAAATAAGCACTTTACATAGACAAAAGTTGTTGTTGTTTTTTTGTGGCACCGCAATAGCTACATGTGAGGGCTCCCTATATAGACTTATTTAAAATAACTGCCAATTTTATTAAGAATCACTCCAGAAATATTGTTTATGAATTTACGATACAATTGAAAAACAGAATGCCATTAAGGACCCGGCTGAAGTCTTACTCAAGGAATATTCCATAAGTTCAACTGACAGCACGATAGCGAGCTGGTGTATAACAATATTATTAGTGTTTACATTACGAGATTTTCAAGCAATGATACGGTAACTGTCTCAGAAAATACTGTTGTCATTGGTCAGCGTTTTTTTCACTGACTGAACATGTTCAAAATGTTTTTTTTTTTTCTCAGATCATGGAATGTTTGAAAAATAACATACAAAAATCTGGTGTTGGTCTGTGTCTGTCAGTGTAGTGTGAATTAGTCTAAAGAGCACCAAAGGGACAATTATTGTGTGTTGTCAAGTCAACAAGTCTGAAGGAAAGTAGATGCGTATGCACAGGTAAGCTTCTCTGTTCAGTTGTATTTTTGGTCACACTTTATTTTAAAGGGGTCAGCGGATGGCAATTTTCCACAAGATGATATGATTCTTTAGGGTCTTAATGAAAAGTCTATAACATACTTTGGTTAAAATATCTCAATGGTAGTGTAAAACAACACCCTTTTTACCCTGTCAAAATCAGCTCTGTTTTCAGTAACCCGTTTTAGTGCATGTTCCTTTAAATGCTAATGAGCTCTGCTGACCCCACCCCTCTTCCGTGGAGTGACCAGCCGTTCTCATGAGACTGTTTACTTTAGCCGCGGAACTTGCTAACTAGCACATTATTCGGAAAGGTGATTTGCAAAGATTTATGAAAAAGAAACTTATACTCACTTCTTCTGTAGGTGAGGCTGGATCACGAATGATTCGCGCAAACATAAATGCATTTAGGTAGATCGGGGGGCGCATTCCCTTCAAAAATAAAGGTAAGCCACTGCATCTTCAGCGGCTCAGATGTCGGGAGTAAATGACGACTGCTATGTTCATTATTACATCCAACATCAAAACACCTCAATCACTTAGGAGTCATTCTTGTCTACTCCTGCTCCGGCGTCAAAACAATGGCGGCCTGATGGCAGCTCCCTCAGGGTGGGTCTAAGGTAAAACACTAGTGTCAACAATCAACAATTGTGGGAGGGCCTGGGTCTGTGTGACGTCACACAGCCAAGAATCTGAGAATGTCTTGATATGAGAAAGGGGAAATGATTTAATGATATTTAAAAAAAAAACACTGGGTGGATCTTTATCATTATAGTGTGGTTGTGTACATATACTGCCAACACAAATTTCAGTTCAAACAACTTGTAAAAGTGCATTTCTATTAACAAACCATTAACTATGACTTTTGCCTCAATAAACACCTAATCCGCTGCTTATTAATAGTTAGTTAGGTAGTTGTTAAGTTCAGGTGTTGGGTAGAATTAAGGATTTAGAATATGGTCATGCAAAATATGTGCTTTATAAGTACTAATAAACAGCCAATATGTTAAAGGGGTCATATGATGCGATTTCAAGTTTTCCTTTTTCTGTGGAGTGTTACAAGCTGTTTGTGAATAGATAAGATCCCTAAAGTTGCAAAGCCTAAAGTCTCAAACCCAAAGAGATATTCTTTATAAAAGTTAAGACTCGTCCACGCCCTCCTAAAATGCCTCGTTTAAACACGCCCCCACATGTCTACGTCACTGTGTGGGAAGATTTGCATAACACCGCCCAAATGTTCACGCAAAGATAGAAGGCGTAACTTTGATTCTCGCTGTAGTATTGTTGCCGCCGCCGCCATGTCGTGGAGACGCTGTGTGTTACGTTTTGAAAGTGAAAATACTTTGTTTGGCCTTCCAAAAGAGCACACAACTAGAAATGCAACGCAACGCATAAAAAGACAGTATAAGTCATTATAATCAGTAGTTTTTACAACTATTGTTGCCATGATAACAAAAACCCTAAATCCACTGTAAAATCATGATTTTAACCAGCCTGTGTGCATTTGACTGTGGATTGACTGTTTTGAAACTTATATGGTAGTTACATAGCACCTAGACCTCAGTTATCATGAAAAAGGTCAGGAAATTTCAGTTTTGACAATATGGGACCTTTAAACATGGGACAAACTGAAATTACTTTTTGTTAATCAACATTATGCCACAAATGTTGTCTATTGACCTCAACTTGTATAAATTAACCCAAATATCCTCTAAGGCTCCTTTTAGCATCATGTATTAAATATCTGTTGGTGAGGTGATTTGGGCGCTATTGGTGTCTTTATAGAAAGTAAATGCAAGTATGTTTTCTTACCTGTCCATAGACAGCTGGGCCACCAGTGTCACGTCAGTGTTATCTAAGGCTGGTTCGTACTCATAGTGCAGGAAATAGACATGTGTGCGGTGGACTGTGAAGCGCTCCCGACGAAACTCATAACATGGGTCATCTTCATCCAGCTCAGACAGGGTCTTTTGGAGCTGCAAGGATATTAAGAAAACAAGTGTTATTCCATCATGCTGCCTGAACAAAGGAATCATTGCAGACCTCTGCAACAATAAAAGTAGCAGTTGGCAACATGAAACACAGTGAGGTGAAACTCACATTCTCTGAGTTGTGGTCTGTTTCGCTGGGACAGCCAAAGAGCTCTCTCCTCAGCAGATTCCCATCATACTCCAGAAATGTCAGATAGAGATTCCTGAAGAACTCCACGTGTTTGTTCTTTACACGCAGTTTCTTCGGAGAGTTCCAGTGAATCACCTGCACAATCAGATGCAGAAGTTCACAAATGTAGACCATGCTTGACCTCTGTCTCAAACTGAACTGCTTGTGTTTCTTTTTGTAGAAGAAACATTTCTACATTAAGCACACATGTATATACGAGGTGTTTGTCCTGACAGCTAATCATAAAATTGTTGTTTGTCAAATTGTGTTTGTGTCAGCTCCACAGTGATGTCACCTTGAGGTCGGACACATCTTTGTAGCACTTTTCGGAGCGGGTGTGATCCGACAGCTGCACATTCCAAAAGCAGGGCAGCTGGTGCACCAGGAACGGGTTCTGCTTGATCACAGCGTTGAAGATGTCCTGCAGGCACAAAGTTATTCTAAATGACTCTACGGCTGCTAGTTTATTAGACCTTTTAGCAAAAATTTTCTTAATTTTCTAAATCACCTTGATAAAATGGTCCTGATTATTTACCCACAAATCTTAATTTATCTTATTTACTTATCTTATTTATCAACAATTCTTCTCCCCGAGTTACCGTCTTCCGCCATTTCGGAGAGTACCCCAGAACATAATCAAAGACGGTAACTCAGGGAGAAGAATTGTTGAATAAATTATATTATTATTGTTTTCTTTGCACAC
>NW_015540843.1:138773-150493 GCF_001515605.1 Sinocyclocheilus anshuiensis | reverse complement strand
GGGCAGGACTTACGGGGCCGGGGGCCCCTGGGCTTGAGGTTATGTTTGGGCCCCATACCTATACTACAAATGCCCTCAACTAGAACATTATTATGGAGTAACACAAAATACACAAAAATTAAAATATGCTTTCAGGTTCATATACTGTATACAATTAATAGGCAACATGTCTAGGCTAGTCAAAGTTTAGATGTAATATTAAATAGTCACTATAATGCAATTAACAGGATGAGATCTCTCAGTTGAGAGATCAAAACCCTGAAATAACCGATTTGTTTAAAATGCTAATTCATTTAACTTAGCAAAGGACTGTACTTATAGCCTGTTTGAACCATTTACTGGTCCGTGTAATGCTGATAAACAAAACACTGTGATGCTAGGAGATGCATTGATGGGGCAAAACATAATTTTGTGTCTGTGTTTATTGTACATTTGACATCGTGCAGATATTCGGAAAAACAGGACTCTAGTTTCAGGACCTGAATTTCGTTTTAGAAACCGCTTTGGTGGAAAAAATACAGGTACAGAAATGCTGCAGAGATGGAATAAACTGTACATTAAAAATGTATATTTATAAGTTTAATTTAAAATAATTAAATTAAACAACAGATTAATTCTTAAAATTAAAGTTACAAATGTTATTCAGTCAAGAGCAGTGAGTGATTTTGCCTTTTGTTGTTAACATTAATTAACAATAACCAATAGGCCTAATTAATTAACATTGTTAATATAAACATTTGGTATGAAAGTGACAGCAGCTTTTAGTATACCTGCTGTCTGTCAGTCTGTCTTAAAGAACAAAAGAAAAAAAATCACTCTGCTCTTGACTAAATAGCTTTTTCATATTTAATATGGATTAATATATCATCATCTTTGTAAATGTGTGCTCTTTTGGGCTAAAGGCTTAATGGAACCGTTTAAAGTAGCCATGTGGTCACAAATTAATCGGCGATTTGGCGCAGCGCAGACGTGATTTAATACGTGTGTCCTTTTTCTATGTGAAAAAAACCCACAAATTCCAGTTTATGCTGTTTGATTATTGCTTCGAATGTCGTAGTTGGAAGCTGGAAGTTGTTAGCCCTGGCTGGCCCATGCGCGCTGTTGAAATGCGGCTAATAATTTCTGACTGGCACATAACTGAACAAATGTAAACGGGTTAATGCGGGGCCCCGCCCATTCAAGCCCAGTGGTAAGTCCGGCCATGCTGATGTCACATGCACTATTTTAACAATATCCTTGCTACGTTTCTGTGCCTTGATCGTGGTAGTATCCTTGCTGTCTATGGAGGGTCAGAGAGCTCTCAGATTTCATTAAAAATATCTTAATTTGTTTTTCGAAGATGAACGAAGGTCTTATGGGTTATAACGACATGAGGGTGAGTAATTAATGACAGAATTTTAATTTTTGGGTGAACTAACCCTTTAAATTGTTCATATATAAGTAGACAGCAGGGCAGATTAAAACAGAGCTCATGTGTTTACCTGATCAGCGAGTGATGTAGACAGCATGCTCATGAGCTCTCTCTCTGCCGTCAGCCGCCACATCTGCTCCCACTTTAGCTTCCTCAAACGATCCAACAACAGCAGAATCACACCTTCAACACACACACACACAACATCATTTGTTGCCCATTACACTAATTCACACTTATAACATAGTGTCCAGTTCAAAATCACAAAAACATGAATAAACTCTTTAGGAATTTTAGTATATGTTCTAAAACTGGTCTTCCCCTTCAGGAAAGTCAGATAATTAGAAACCTGGCTGGCGTACCGGTGTTAAAGCCTCTGCCCAGTGCTGGCCATGGCCGATGGTTCTTCCACAGGTTCCCCAGATACCAATCACTCTGATTCTCCACCAAACCAAGAACCTGCTGACCTGAAATGCACAAACACCCCCACAGTGATATTAATGCATCTGTATTTAATGATCGGTAGCATCTAAGCTATGGTGAACTATGGACAAAAATCTGTGTAGTTAATTTAAAGCTTTCACATGCATTTTGGAAAGGAAATCTTTTAATTTAAAATGAATGTACTCTTTTGTATTCATGATGGATTCATATGGTTTTGGAAAACTTCAATGATATTTTCAACACGACTTTCTTGATACTGGTCAAGTCAAGTAAAAAAGTAAGTTTCCTTACACATTGAATTACAGCTGCAAGATTCTGGATAAATTGAGAATCACGATTTTTTTGTCTCAAATAGAGATCACGATTCTGAACTAAACAAAATAATGTATAGTGTATAATGTAAATATTGCTGCAGACTACTTAAAAGTGTTTAATTAATTTGAATGAATTATTAAACATTTTAATATATAGGCTATGTATTTAAAATATATTTAATACACCAATTTTTACTATTAAAATTATGAAAAAGTGGTTTGAATGAATGATTCAATGACTTGAATCAATTAATAAATACTTCGTTTCATTACTGGATGAATCAGCGTTTTTGAACGAATCTCTTAAATGTATGATTCAATAACAAATACATTTTTTAACACTCATTTTTCGCCACCTATTGGCGAAATGATTCAATCGACAAAATTATTTGAAGCGCCAGTTACTTTCAAAAGATGACTTGCTATATTTTGATTGCTAACACATCATTGTTTATATCTGAACTATAAACTTTCATCCCAGTATTTCTGTGATAACATGAATGACTGTAAGACAGAAATAATACTGTGTAGTTGAAAAGAATGTTTGTGAAGTGGTTTCTTACCCAAACATGGTAACTGTCTGCTCTTTGTGTCAGCGGCAGCGCGAACGCAGATTTGAATGTTCTGGTATGAATTTTTCAAAGGTTTAATAGACACGGTCGAATCGTTGTCATTTAAAAATGGGATCGCATGGGTGTTTGAATCGAGACTGCGATCTTTAAATGATTAATCGTGCAGCTCTACCTTGAATACATGTGAGTGTATACATCTGAAAAAGGTAAAAAGTAGTTTGGGGAGTCACACCACATGACATGAAGAACAGCACAAATGGTCAATAAGACAAGGACATCTCTAGCTTTCTTAGCATCCGTCCTTCAAGACACAATAATCAAATGTATTCAACCAGACTAGAGTGTGTTGTTGATTCTAAGCAACAGGATTTCATGTCAAAGGCTGGTACAGGTCGCCCACCCGTATCTGGTTGGTGATGTGTGTATATGCAAATCACTGGCCATTGCTCTGTTGATAAAGCTTCAGGCATCAGATCAAATGTAGTTAGTCACAAAGACTGATTCATTACTGAAAATCATTGACGTCTTTGACTGTGGTTGCTGCAGTCAGTGTCTGGTGGAATGATCTGTGACATTATTGATCTGAGCTGCAAACACGTGCCTCATTGAACATTAATGATTGTCACGTCTGACAAAACGTTGTCTTGTTATGGCAAGTATTTCTGTGGGATGCACACAGTTTTTAATGGGAATCTTCTGAAAGTTCTTGCATTATTTAATTCAAAACTTTAGTGAAGTACAAATGACAAATACACTTAATGTTAATTCAAAAATACCCTTGAACTTGTGGAAGACGACCCACAGCTCAGCGATGTCCGTGGCAAAGGTGATGTCAGTATCCAGGACAATGACCTTCTGTAGATCAGAGGGCAGCGTCTTGGTCAGCACCAGCTTCATCAGGCCGTAGATGCCAGAATAATGCTTGTTAGGGATCCAAGACACCTCAGACTGACAAGCACAAAAAGAGCAAATATAAAAAAAATCAAATGAAATCAAAAAACTTCAAGACAGCAATAAAGAAAAAAGCAGGAAACAAATAATCATAAAGGAACACCAATGTATGTAACATCACAGCCCTACAGGTTCTGGAAGTAAAAATTTAATTATTTTTTAAAAGTCTGAAATTATTTTTGAAAAGTCTTGCATGTTCCCACCCGGACTAACCAAAATGGTTCTCATGCCAGAGCTGGTCTCTCTCAGGAAAATATGCAATGAAAGCAGCAGAGCATGTTAAACATGGACAACATGGCTTGTCCATGTTTAACAGGTTTATAGTTTCTCCTGTGTGTGGTACATACAATTAAGTGTTACAGTATTTTTACATGTCGGACATTTGCATTCTGATTATTGATGCATAAATAAGCACATTAAAGAACACCGGAAAAGTTAAAAAGATTAGATTTATGTTAGAAATAGCAATTGCGATCACTGATCTTTGTTAAATTAATCTGAGCTTCTTATTCCCTTGTACGATTAGCAATTATTAACAGTTTTGAATTTATGATTTGTGATATTGGTAATATTGAAAGTAGGGGTAGGCAAACAGTTCTTTGTATGAAAAAAAGTATAAACTTAGGACAAAAAAATTTTTTTAATAATAATAATTGCTGAATCCTCAGCAAAGAACCACCATAATCCTGCAGAGTGATCTATCAATTAAAGAAATTACCCTGGAAAACAGAAATGGAATTCCCATGAAGCACAGTGGATAATTTAGTCAAATCAGGCTCTTTAAACTTTCAAAGTACTTTATATTTGTACACACATTTCAATTTCAACTTCAAATGTCTAGAAGTCAATAATTTCATAGTTTTATGCTTGTTATATTTGTTTATTTTTATTGTCATACCAGCATCTATGGCTATTTTTATGGGAAGACCTACACTGAACAAAATTATAAACGCAACACTTTTGTTTTTGCCCCCATTTTTCATGAGCTGAACTCAAAGATCTAAGACTTTTTCTATGTACACAAAAGGCCCATTTCTCTCAAATATTGTTCACAAATCTGTCTAAATCTGTGTTAGTGAGCACTTCTCCTTTGCCGAGATAATCCATCCACCTCACAGGTGTGGCATATCAAGATGCTGATTAGACGTGTGGTTACACGTGGTCTGCGGTTGTGAGGCCGGTTGGATGTACTGCCAAATTCTCTGAAACGCCTTTGGAGACGGCTTATGGTAGAGAAATTAACATTCAATTCACGGGCAACAGCTCTGGTCTGACATTCCTGCAGTCAGCATGCCAATTGCACGCTCCCTCAAAACTTGAGACATCTGTGGCATTGTGCTGTGTGATAAAAATGCACATTTTAGAGTGGCCTTTTATTGTGGCCAGCCTAAGGCACACCTGTGCAATAATCATGCTGTCTAATCAGCATCTTGATATGCCACACCTGTGAGGTGGATGGATTATCTCGGCAAAGGAGAAGTGCTCACTAACACAGATTTAGACAGATTTGTGAACAATATTTGAGAGAAATAGGCCTTTTGTGTACATAGAAAATGTCTTAGATCTTTGAGTTCAGCTCATGAAAAATGGGGACAAAAACAAAAGTGTTGCGTTTATAATTTTGTTCAGTGTATGTACAGTGGTGTAATGTAACGAGGTAATAATACTTTGTTACAGTACTTAAGTATATTTTGGGAGTATCTGTACTTTACTTGAGTTTTTATATTTCAGCCAACTTTTTCTTTTACTCCACTACATTACCTAATTAAAATTTTACTTTTACTCCGATACATTTCCCCGAAGCATATTCGTTACTTACTTCAAAATAGTCAGAAGTCAGAAGAACATGGACTGCAGGAAAGCAGGTTTGACGAATCCGTGGTCTGGCTTTTGAAAGAGAGACTCCTAAAAAACATCTTTGCTCATGTGCAAACAAGTGCGCACACAACCGGATGATTTAATTTTCCACTCAAGTCGAGTCTGGGGTGTGCGATACAGCATCGTCTGCGATAATATGGTAAGGTTGTTGTAATGATGTGCGATCTGACATTATCAAGTAGGCTATATCACCAAATCAAGCACAGAGTGCACGCACGTTGATTTATTAGTCTATTAAAACTCCAAATTCAGAGCATTCTAAATTGTAGACGGCAAAAATTATTCTGTATTGCTTTTTATATTTATATAATTTAATATTTAAGACTTTTACTCAAGTAATATTCTAAACGGTGACTTCAACTTCTACCAAAGTCATTTTCTGGTAAGATATCTGTACTTTTACTTGAGTATGGCTTTCAGGTACTTTATACACCACTGCCTATGTATTTAAAATTTTTTTAAAAAGTAGTAGTAGTAATGAAAAACAACAGATTTTTCACTTCAATATTTGATAAAAAAATTTAAAAAAAGGTTATTCCTGGTGAAACATTTTTTAAAACATTTATTAGAGAGCTAAAAAAAACGTTGCCTAGTGGCATTTAAAGAAGTAGTACATTCCAACAAAATACGCTTTATAGACAGCAGAGTCTGACAAAAATGACGTTTTTTGGTACATTACCTTTCAATAAAAACAAATGAGTAAGTATGAAATGACCAACTCGGCAACTAGTGTAAACAGAGATTGTTATGACTATATAATATGCAATGATTCAAGGAATAAGAAGTTATTCATTCATAAACACTGCTTTAACTCAGTGATGTGATTCATTTCAGAGCTGGTTGGTTTGGTTAAGGAATCAGAATCTTTAAGAATCTTTTGAAAACCCTACATAGAAAATGAATAGAGAAAAAATACTTTCATCATCAATTCTGCTGAAAAAGCGAGCTCTACTGAGCAAAGCAGTAGCAAACCAAAGCAGTGAACAAACCTTCAGCTCATCAGCGTCATAAAAGTTGACGTGAACGGCCGGCACCATCCATGTGTGGAAGAGATCGGCCAGGATCTTTCGAGCGATGGAATCCGTGATGAAATGGAAGTGGAGTGGGTTACGTCTGACACACAGAGAGAACAAACATTTCCTGTCATTTAATATTCACTAGTTCACCCAAAAATGAAAATTCTGATATAATTTACTCACTTTTCATTACTTTTTATTATATACAAAAAGCCAGGATATTCTCAAATTCACCTTCAATGCCAAGGTGGTCATTAGTTTGAAATAGCATAAGGAATAAAAGATATCAATGTCATTGCTTTTATCCTTACAAACTAAGATGAGTGTAATACTGGCACAATAAAGCCATAACAGCGTAATAAAGTTATTTGACTGTGTGATAAAACAGTGAAAGCCATTCCATACACTACATTACAGGAGAGACCTGATTCTAGCTTTACTACTTTTACATTGTATTGCAGAACGAAAGAATGGTAATTTCAGTCTGGTCAATAAGACTTGCAAAGTACTTGGACACTCGAGCTCTGTTAAAAAACTTACTGAGCTACATTGTCTAAATAAACAGCAACTTTATAATGTAGCATCCTAGTTGATTACAAGAGCGAGTAGTAATGATATTTATCCTTGAAGATTTAAGAATGTAATAGGAAATCTTGGGAATTCTTTTTTTATGTACTAGCTCTGTTGTTAGGAATGAATTACCTGGTTGTATTAAGCAGATACAAGCTGATTGTATTTTTAGAATAGAAGTTAAAGGGATAGTTCACCCAAAAATAAAAATGCTGCTATTAATTACTCACCCTCATGTCATTCCAAACCCATAAGACCTTTGTTCATCTTCGGAACAAAAATTAAGATGTTTTTAATGAAATCCGAGAGCTTTCTGACCCTCCGTAAACAGCAACGGAACTGAAACGTTCAAGGCCCAGAAACGTAGTAAGAACATTGTTAAAATAGTCCATGTGACGTCAGTGGTTCAACCGTAATTTTATGAAGCTACGAGAATACTTTTTGCGTGCAAAGAACACAAAAATAACGACAACGATTTTTATCTCCCGGCATGCATCGTGGTACTCACGATAATGGTGGAGGACAGTACCAGGAGAGAAGAAATCGTTGAATAAAGTCGTTATTTTTGTTTTCTTTGCACACAAAACGTATTCTCGTAGCTTCATAAAATTACGGTTGAACCACTGATGTCACATGGAACATTTTAACAATGTTCTTACTACGTTTCTGGGCCTTGAACGTTTCAGTTCCGTTGCTGTTTATGGAGGATCAGTAAGCTCTCGGATTTCATCAAAAATATCTTAATTTGTTTTCCAAAGATGAACAAAGGTCTTACGGGTTTGAAACGACATGAGGGTGAGTAATTAATGACAGAATTTTCATTTTTAGGTGAACTATCCCTTTAAAAAATTGCTTTTTTATCATTAATGTATAGGAGTTGTTCTGTGAGTTTCTGAACTTGATGTTGATTGCACTCCATTTATGATTTGTTTGTCCATTTTTAAAATACAGAGGACCACAATGGAAATAAGCTTATGGCTTTTTGTGTATATTATCCTCGACAGTTTTTGGAATGTGTATTAATTAGTCTTTATGGGTTTGTTTGTATTATGTTTTAAGTTTAGTCAAATAAAACAAACAAAAAAATACTGCTCAATGTAGAGAGCAGTGAATATCCTATGAATGTGGACAGACACAGACTCTAAATTTACCTGTGAAACAGAACTGACTTGACCAGTGTGACAACATCTCTGCTCGCATTGTACCCCGCACACACAATGGCAATATGAATGGTCTGTGATGAGAAAGACAAGTAGTATTTAGAACAGTTTGAAGCAGCATAGACCAATTTGGAGTAGACGTCACAGTTACGTCACTTGCAGCTGTGCGCGCACTGTGGTGGCAGAAAAACACTGGTAATAGGTGGAGGGAAACAGGTAAAATCCATGGAATAAGAGAAAAAAAAATTATTGTTGTGCCTTTGGATGTCAGAATTGGAATGCAAATCATTTTTATAGAATACTGTCATCAAAGACGTGATTTGAAGCTAAACGCAGACGTTTAAACGGACAGACTATGGATGAAACCTGCTCTGATTACTCTACTTTTAAAGCATAATTTTTATTTAAACAATAGGTCAACATAATATTCACATATGCAGTTTATAGGGGACATTGTATTAGCCCTACTTAAGCATTAAATACTATTTAAACCTATAAAATTTTACATTACAATTCTGACTTTTTTTTTTCACGCAAATGAAAGTGTATATCTCCTAGTTCGGACTTCACAACTCGACTTAACTCAACAATAGCGAGTTTGTCAATTCTGAGGAAAAAAAGCCAGACGTGTGGAATATAAACTCATGACTGTGAGCCGAGGGGAAGAGAGAGAATGACAAGTTGATTTTTCTTATCAGAAATTTTGGAATTGCGAGAATAAAGTCAGAATTTTTAAATATAAACTCAAATGTACCTTTTTTTAAATTCTTTTATTCCATGGCTTCCATAGACTTCTACATGACAACTGGCATTTTCTGCCACCAGATAGGCTCCGCCCACAAAAAACGTCATCACTGTTTGCAAACTGGTCTATTGATGCAATCAGTGTCGCCGCCATGAGCGGGCCCAAGGGGGCCTGGCCCGGCCACTTCGGTCCCTGTGCCCCCTCACCTTGTCGATTTCTACCAAGGCCCCCTCTAGAAACGCAAATGCCCCCAGTTTGTATGGGCTGGCGCCGACTCTGTATGCAATACATACATTTCAGTTCACAATTTCTAACTCTACAATTTTATCAAATCATATCATAGTTAAATTCACAAAGTAGGGAAAAACCAATGAACAGAAACTGTTTTCTGAAAATATAAAAAAATGCCATAATTCTAGATTGCTATACAGTTTTTAGGGTCTTCTCAATTGTTGCTATGGTGTTATGCAGTCAAAGAATGTTCTGGGTGGTATCTAGGGTGTTGTCTGTTCACTTAGTTAAGTCTCAGCACATCTCTCCACAACAAAACATACGATTTGAGGAATCTGAGGATGAGTCAGGGTTAAGCCGGGCGCACACTGTGTGATTTTTAATAGTCCTTTACGATTGTTACTTGTCAGACTGTACGAACATGATGATCATGTCACACTGTGGGATCTCAGTTGTCATTAATGTCAGACTGTACGACAGTCAAGATGCAAACGGGTGCGTGCAAGAAAACTTGTCCGTAGTTTTACATTATCAACCTATAAACGCTCAGTGACTGCGAGCTGCTCTACACACCAGGCTGAAATGTTGGCTATCATGAAAAGTACATGAATGGCGGCAATACCGGCATATTTAAGAAGAATAGTGTAAGCAGCTCTACACACCTACATGAAAACAGCGACACAATATTTGTTTATATAGCAAAGGCAACATATCGTATGATTTCCGTGAGCAGAGGCGGAGCGCTGGAGTTTATGCAGATAGAAGAAATCTCTAGCATTAATTCTGATCATGGTTTGTCTTGAAAAACGAAGACAGTTTGATGTTCGTCGTAGGAGAAGTCACACTGCAGGACTGTGCGCCAAATATTCTGACACTGCCAGAATTTTGTCTGAGGTAAAATTTGATCGCAACAGTCATTAATCGGCTGTCGGTGAACATGTCAAACCAGCGATCAAAGACTACAGATTTTAGCCTAGGATTATAAGAATTTTTTAGGATTTTCAAAATTTGTCTCAGACGACCAAATCGTGGCCAAAATCGCACAGTGTGAGCCCGGCTTTAGGGTCTTGATAATGGTGAATCTGTTCAGTGTAAAGTCTTGATTTAGCATACTAACCTCACATTTGTTCACCACAGGCTGAGGCACACAGTCCGAGCTGTTGCCCGAGGCTGCCCCTTTTTTAGCCTCGCTATCACCTGTACCCTCTTCTGTGGAATGGGTGTGTAACTGGTTGCCTTGGCGACTGTTGCTATGATGACTGCTATGGTTTGGAACCCTGGGCGGCAGGCTAATATCTCTCCGCAGAGCATGGTTATGTTCCTCCACATCTCGTAGCCGCAGCTCCAAATCCTGATGCTCAGTGGCCGCTCCGATCAGCACAGATGACTGAGGATCCAGCGGCGACAGAGGCAGAGGTTTGACTGAGGGGAAAACACAGAGACAGTTGAGAATCACTAAACATCTGTCCAACAAAACCATAACTACTTCACTAAATCTGACAACTTTCCATTTTTTGATTGCAGATGTCTCTTTTTTTAAGGAGTCTGAACTGAAAAAAATTAAAATAAAATAAAAAACACATACAGCATCACCAGTGTTGTCTGATTCACAGATTAATGACTCTTAACAGATTCTTTTAATCAATCACACATATGCATATTAAATATATATTTTATAAAAGATATCTTATAAACATAAATATAATGTTTTATGTATTTATTTTATTAGTAAAAAAACTACTAATTTTTATTACTAAAAATTCATTCACTGTGTATATAAAAATAGGATTACAAGCTGAGATACTTGCAATCTTCTTTTACTGTTACAAGCATAAAAGCATAAAAGTGCCCAGTGCATTTAAAATCCACAACAAAAGTTTCAGTCACCCAGGACCTTCCATAGTGTTCACATTAGTTTGAAACATTTAATCTTTATATACAATTACATTTCAATTCAATCAATCTATCAATCTATAATCAATGTATAGACCATCTACTCAATTGGTAGTTGACAAATACTCAGAGAAAGAGAAAGAGAATGAATGAATTAATGAATTTATAAATTAATTAATTACTTTTTAAAAATACAACTACACTCACAGAAAACTAGACAAATTAATATCTTTATTCAAACCATCTGACTGTACAGTATCAAGTCGAAAAATCCATTTACTTTCAGTTTTTTAATAATTTCTCTTCCATACTGGTGTAACAACATATTGGAAACGTCTCGGTTACGTATGGTAACCCTCGTTCCCTGAAGGAGGGAACGGAGACGTCACGTCGGATGACCGACGAAGCTCCAACCTTCCCGAAGGAGGTTTCGGAAGCAAATACACATATGAACATTCCTTAGGTGCATATGGAAGATTGGAGGTGATTGTAACCCTCTTGGAATGGCAGAAGTCTGCTGGGGAAACACGGGCTC
>NW_015540843.1:137454-138743 GCF_001515605.1 Sinocyclocheilus anshuiensis | reverse complement strand
CATTGGCTTGTTTAGTTTACACTCGAAGTAGATTGGTCTCCCTAAGCGAGATCCCAATTCGTCGGTCATCCGACGTGACGTCGAGAGTGACCGACTGAAAGGGAACATATATTCCACACAAAAAAAATTCATTAACTGGATGATTTAATGTTAATGTTGGGCAAACTGGTGATTTACTATCAGCTCTATTTATAGCACTTCTGTATTTATTAATACGAAATCTCAGTTGTCAATTGGTCTTTCCCACATATTGAAGAACACGAGAAAGAAAGTAAATATACCAAATTTTTTGAACAACATGAAATAAAATGATTTCAAATTCGAGTAACTCACAAACTTTTGGACTTTATTTTAAAATATCACGGTATATTATTTCACAAGTCAAGTTTTCTTTATTTTTATAGTGCTTTATATAGTTGAGATTGTTTCAAAGCATCTTCACAGCATTAAACAGGAAAGTAACAATCAATTATGCAAACTTCAAATATGAGGCAAATCTGAATCCTGTTGTTAAGCAGCTAACAAGACAACACTATTTTTTAGGGATGGGAAGATTCCCCGATTCGCTCGGTGCATCGGCATAAAAAGTTAACGATGCGATGCATCGCTTTAAAAAGTGTGCATCGGCTACAAGTTGTCATTTATATTGCGATGCATCGTTTCTAACATATTTGCATCGGTAAAAACCGATTCATTTATATATAATTACTAGTGGATGCGCTATACTTTTATTATTTAGAAAGTGATCAATAATCTGTGACCAATATTTTATATGTAGATTGATTTCTCCTCTCTAAACTGTTACTCAAGCGCGTTCTCTCATCACTGCTGCTGCGTGAATATAACGCATCACAACACCACGGAGACCCGAGGAAAAACTGGGATTAAAGTCCAAAAGCTGACTTGAAATAACCTAACAAATCAATCGGGGCTAAAGCGGTTCCATTAACGACAAATTAAATTCACACAATCTCACTAATTTGTGCACGCTTATTGTTAAGCAGATCTTAATGTCGATCATGGATCAAATCGATCCACCATGACAAACAGCGAATATATCTGTGCTGTTTAATGCATTTGAGACGTTGTGTTTTCCTCAGTGCATAACTGACATGTCACAAGTATATTTTTCATCTGTAAATGTTAGAAAGTCATGCAAACATATCCATTTTCGTCAGGGGTGGCAAGGCTGACGCAAGTGAACGAGCGCTGCTGCGCGCATGCGCGCTAAACAGAGAGAGCGCAATCGAATAGGAGTGCAATAATTCCGAGTAAAATGTACATTTTGC
>NW_015540843.1:127496-135169 GCF_001515605.1 Sinocyclocheilus anshuiensis | reverse complement strand
TAATTACTAGTGGATGCGCTATACTTTTATTATTTAGAAAGTGACCAATAATCTGTTAAACTGTAAACTGTTACTCAAGCGCGTTCTCTCATCACTGCTGCTGCGTGAATATAACGCATCACAAGAGACCCGAGTGGATCAAATCGATCCACCATGACAAACAGCGAATATATCTGTGCTGTTTAATGCATTTGAGACGTTGTGTTTTCCTCAGTGCATAACTGACATGTCACAAGTATATTTTTCATCTGTAAATGTTAGAAAGTCATGCAAACATATCCATTTTCGTCAGGGGTGGCAAGGCTGACGCAAGTGAACGAGCGCTGCTGCGCGCATGCGCGCTAAACAGAGAGAGCGCAATCGAATAGGAGTGCAATAATATTGAAATAGGTAAATCAAATGTAAGCTAGTAGGCTACAGTACTAATTACTAAGCTCAAATGAGTTACTGTGTGTTTCTTATAGCAGTTCAAATGTAGTCATTTTCTTTTATTATTTCTTTTCATTTTTAATTCAGTGATTTTAAATTCTAATTTAGTTATTTTAATGCTTTAAAGAGCAATTTTAGATTGTAATATTCTAATGTTCTGCTATCTGTTCTGCAAACTATAAAATGTACAGCTGTAATAAAACCAGGGAGAAAGGCTGCATGGCTAGAAACTGTAAAAAAAAAACAAAAGGTCCAATAATAGTATGTAATAGTAATAGTATAAACTAAGACAGTGGTAATATTATCATTATGTTCCTATTGGTCAGTAGAGGAGCTTAGATTAGCCTGACAGTTAGCCTGCTTTAGACCAGGTTAGTTTCCCAGCATAAGTTGCCACAGTGACTAAGCTTGATCTAGGCCTATGTTAAATTTGCTTAATGGAACCAAATCATTTGACAATGAGTCAGACTAACTGAAATAAGCCTGGCTTATTTGGTTAACTTGTTTTATGAAACAGGCCTCAAGCCATGAAAGGTTATCATATTTTCTCCATTGCATCGAATCGCATTGTGTTGAATCGAATTGAATCTAAATTGGATTGCATCGTAATAGGGGTGAATCGCATCGCATCGGTAGCTGCTTCATATGTATCTTTAATGTATCATATCGTTGGCTATGCATCGAGATGCGTATCGTATCGGCCTGAGTCATGAGATGCACATCCCTACTATTTTTACAACCATAATTCATAGTATGACATAAAAAATTAGTATGGTGCAAAACCCAATAATTCAACTCACACCACAATGGTAACCATCAAAACTGCAACATAACAGAATCCCCTATAAGTGTGAAAATATAAAATCAGTCAACACTAACAGATCTCTCACTATATTAATCTTGTGTGATAATACACAAACACTTAACTTCAATATTTACACAACTAATACAGTTCAAAGCAACACATGATGGAGAAAAATAGATTCTCTCTCTCTCTCTGCGGGCATTTGTTAATTTTGCCTATAGGTCATGAGGTTTATCTATGCAACTCACTCAAATTCTTAAGTTAAGTTGTTATGAAGAATATTCAAAGAGAATGAGCAATAATTGTAGTTCTTGAAACAGATCAGTGTAACCACTCCATTCTCAAATATTTTGATTAAAATGTACCAAAAAATGTCAAATATAATTTGTTAATCAAATGCTAATTTCTTTTTGTGAAATTAAGTAAATTTCAAACTAAATTAACTGTTGGATTTATTTTAGTATGTTCAACTCAAACAAGCACTTAAGTTATATTGAGAGATTTAATTAAGGCAGTACAGGTTTTTATTATTGTGATATTTACCATAGCACTGTATTTGTTTTTTGAGTGTATTTGATATTATAGAAGTTGCTTGCTCATATGATGTTTAAAAGGTTTAAAATATGCGCTGATAACGTTTCACAAAAAATGATTGCTTACCATTTGAAAGCAGCAAAACTGTATGAAAACAAATAAATTACATTTATTAAATTTGTCTTTAAAAAGGATATTCAGCACAAACTGTGTTTTAACAGGTAAGATATAAGAATGTACTGCAAGAACACTCAAAAATGACCCTAGAGAAAGAAACTTCAATACATTATTTGAGCTGTTCAACCTCAGTGAGCATGAATCAGAGGCGTAATAATTAATTCACAGTTAATAAAGTGACAGCAAAGACATTTAACTTCAGCCAAAAGTCATTAAAAGCCACTAGAGTAAATCATCAATTTTAGACAGGCTAGAATGACTCCATTCAGCACACTGTGTAAAAATGCTTCAATGGCCGTAGAGTGTACTTTAACAACTAGAATAGTACAAGACTAGCGGAATGAACACGAATATATTTATATCACTACATTTAGCAGCACATTACACAAAACATTGGCCAAAATCTGAGATACTGATAGAATGTTACATGTCAACATTTAGTAGATGCACTGAAAAAAATCATTACTCACATTTCTTTACAAAATCATTATTACTTTACAAAATTAAACAAAACAACCAACTTTATAGCTTGCATTTGTATGTTTTTCAGATAAAATCAAACATATGAAATTATCTTTATGTTTAATGGTTGGTGTAAGGATAACAAAATTAGCATGTTTACACGCTCATTCTCCAACCAATTAGGCATAAGCCAACATGACATGGTCGCGTTAAGTTGTTTTCATGTTAAATTGTTACAGTGTTAAGTAGAGCCCGACCGATATATCGTTTTGCCGATATTATCTTAAGTATATTATATTTTCCTTTTACAGCTGCAGACTGAGGAAGATCCTGAAACACACCAGCAAACCCTAAAACAGACAACAGTTTACAGATGTTTTTCAGTGGCAGCAGAACTATGACTAAACTTTTGGGTGAAACTTGTTTACTTTTTTCTTACTTTTATTACTTGTGGGAAAACTTGAAACACTTTTAAATAAGTATAAAGAATGGCATTGGTTTTGTACATTTAATTTTTGTTTAACGTTATTAATAAAAATGTTGTCCAATTAGCATGTTTTTGTGTTTTGCTTTGGTACTGAAATTGGTACCGAGAACTGTGGATTTTCACTGGTATTGGTACCGAATACTGAAATTTTGGTACCGTGACAACACTACTACAAACCTGAGAGGAGAATAAATAAATAAATAAATAAAGTCTGTCAGTTTCCTTCCAACATTTATAAATACTCTGTGGTTTTTAATGCTTTAATGTTATTCACATAACGAATGTAAAACGCAGATGCATAAAAGATTTCAATAAGCTGATTGTTGGTAGCTAGTAACATATTGGTGTGCATCAAATCATGCTCAATGTGAAATGACATTTAATAATTGTTCAAATGTTCTTAGATGCGTAAATGTTTTGTATTGTTTTAACAATAAAGGTATTGTTTCAGAAATTACAAAAGATAATGAGAATTTCAGTTGCAAATACAATACAAAGACAAAACTGCAACTTAAGATAATGTCATCCATTATTTATACACATTAGCGCCTGTTAATGTACAGTATATAGTGTATAAAAGAAATGTGTCTATCAAGTCTACCTGAATTACCCCGTTGCAACATGTTAACAGATTACTTGGATAGCTGTCAAAATTTTGGTATTTAATAACAAATTTAGTTAAAAAATAATTTTAGAGTATGCATATTTTCAAAAACAGATCATATGTAGTGAAAAAAACTTGAGGTGACAAGAAGCATCCATGCTTGAACTCATCTTGCTGATGCATCACAGCAAAATAAGCCTTTATTTCACACAAACTCACTCACACACACAGACAAAATAATAAGTATTTTGAAAAGGCAGATTTTTGGAATTCTAATTTACAGATAATAGGCCTAATGTTCAAAATGTCAAATAAAGAAAGACTTTTTTTAAGCAAATTTTTTTCAATGCTGGTAAAGACAAATTAACAAGAAAGTTATTAACAAATGAAATATTATGTGACAGTGCTACAAGATTACAGAGGAGAACTGGTCAACAAACTTAGTCTGGTTTCAATAATATCATCAATTTGCAACTTCGACACAGTTACTGAACTAAATCAACACTGAATAACTGAATGACTCGAGCCGAATAACAACGCTACTCTCTTCAGTAGAGCTGCTTATTACTTAATTTAACTTGTTTTATAATTGATGAACTTTACACAGTTATTGAACTAAACTGAATCAACACTGAACTGACTGGAGCTGCATAATGACACTATTGTCTTTTTAGAGACTTACAGCAGAAATTGGATTTGTCTTATATTTGAAGTTGAACTGATATCAAAATGTGTACAATATGTTATTATGGTAATACAACAGTCAGTAGGATTATTCTAAGACACTGAAAGACAGTGTCCCAGAACTGAAAGAATGGGCCAATGCAATGGTGGAAATTGCGTCATATAAATCTATGCTCAGCGGAGTAAATGGTGTTAGAGAGGAGGAGATATTACTCTGGGATGAGTTCTGAATGCATATAACAGTTAAGGATCAGAATGAATAGATGGTGATTTATTGTTTTATCTTGTATCTCACTTGTAAAGTGTGCCTAGAACCCTTGTAACCCTTATTACGATTGTACCGTTGTATACATGCCTGCTACAAACCTTCCAAATAAGCAAAAAAACACTTAAATAATAAAAAAAACACCCACAAATCACACAGTAAGATCTGACCTTGGTTTAATTAAGTAAACATTTGTTACAAATATTATGTGCAAGAAGGAGCACATGTACATCTATTGTGTTCAAGAATATATTGTTTCTGAATAGAACTTCTTCTTATGTTTATGTAGAATTGTGTAAAATAGTCCCATTACCATTGTTCACGTTTCCGGAATTACATTATTATTTTCTATCTATATAATGTAATGTAACTATTTACCACAAATTTACATAAATGTTTAATTTATGTTA
This sequence comes from Sinocyclocheilus anshuiensis, assembly GCF_001515605.1. Taxonomy (NCBI): domain Eukaryota; kingdom Metazoa; phylum Chordata; class Actinopteri; order Cypriniformes; family Cyprinidae; genus Sinocyclocheilus; species Sinocyclocheilus anshuiensis. The sequence goes on along the minus strand of NW_015540843.1, from coordinate 130,312 downwards.
TATTTTTATAAAATAATTTAAGTTTGAGACCTCAGAAAATGCGTCTGTGATGTGCAATGTCATACCTGTGAAATTTGCGGATGACAGATAGAGCCAGGTGAGGGCTGGGATAAAGATCAGGGCGAGGGAGGCAGCCACAAACTTCCTGCGCCCGCGACACATTCCCAGCATCCTCTGCAGCCAGAGGGTGTCTGATCAGAGACCTCTATGCGGGCATCAGCTGTTTGAACGAGGGGTGCATGGCACTGCTCTGAAAAAAAAAATTTAAAAAGTGTTAGCGGTAGCACAAATATGTTCAAAACAACAAAATACACATCTACCAGAATGCGTAAAACTTTGTGCAAATGTCACCAAAATGAATTCAAGCATTGCCAGTCCAAACAGTTTCAAACAGCCTTTTGCTTTGAATTCAAAAGATTCATAATGTGAAGCCGTTTGGTCAAGCCATTTTAAGATGTAAGTGTACATGATGTTTGGGACAGGGCCCAGGTTCCAAATTAAAGAGAAAATAATCAAACAAACCAGAAAATTAACTATATTTTGATACAATTAATGTGATAACAAATGTAGATTCTACAGCATCCAATACTTCAGCTTCATTCATTGCACCCAAAGAAAAACTGCAGTGCTTTACAATAATCCCACAACAGCTCATCAACAAGCTAAACCTGCTGGGCCTAAATACCTCCCTCTGAAACTGGATCCTGGAATTTCTAACCGGAAGACCTCAGTCAGTCCGTGTCGGCCACAACACCTCCAGCACTACCACAATGAGCACAGGTGCCCCACAAGGCTGTGTGCTCAGCCCGCTGCTCTTCACGCTGCTGACCCACGACTGCACTGCCAAGTTCAGCTCCAACCACATCATCAAGTTTGCTGATGACATAACTATGGTAGGTCTCATCGGCAACAATGATGAAACACCCTACAGAAAGGAAGTGGAACAACTGGTTGAATGGTGTAGTGCAAACAACCTGTCCCTCAATGCGAGTAAGATAAAAGAGGTTGTGATGGACTTCAGGAGAAACTCTGTTGACCACCCCCCACTGACCATCGACAGCTCGACTGTGGAGAGAGTCAGCAGCACTAAATTCCTGGGGGTGCACATAACAGAAGACATCACCTGGACCACCAACACTACATCACTCTCCAAGAAGGCTCCACTTCCTGCGCCGACTTAAAAGAGCAAGTCTCCCTCCACCCATCCTTACCACATTCTACAGGGGAACCATTGAGAGCATGCTGACCAGCTGCATCACTGTCTGGTACGGGAACTGCAGTGCTTCTGACCGCAAGACCCTACAGCGGACAGTGAACACAGCTGCAAAGATCATCGGTGCCCCTCTCCCCTCCATTCTGGACATTTTCCTTGCACGATGCTCCAGTAAAGTTACCAGTATCGTGAAAGACCCCACCCATCCCTCCCACAATCTCTTCCAGCTCTTGCCATCAGGAAGATGGTACCGGAGCATCAGGGCCCACTCTGCAAGACTCCTCAACAGCTTTTTCCCCCAGGCTGTGAGAGCCCTGAATTCCAATCATCTCACCCCCCTCTGAAACCTCATCCACAACCCTACCTCCTGAAACCAGGATCCTCTCTACCCCCATCCCACCACACCACACCACATGCACAACATGAAAACTGTTGAAAACCTCAAGAACATTGTGCAATTCTGAGTGTGCTACACACAGGTGAGTGGTCCGGACAAACCACCTGTAGAAAAACACACTCTTTTCTCTCTATATGCACCAGACACCTTCTTATAAACACTCCATGTTTCAAAAAAAACATTGTGCAATTCTGAGTGTGCTACACACAGGTGAGTGGTCTGGACAAACCACCTGTAGAAAAACACACTCTTTTCTCTCTATATGCACCAGACACCTTCTTATAAACACTCCATGTTACAAGGACTTAATAAGATAACACAAATGTTTACTTGTGAATGCACCACAAATCATACTGCACTACTTGCTTCTTAACCTTAAATACCTCTTTTGCACAATATCATTCACAGTTATTATGTAAAGTACTTGTATAGTCTGTCTTAAGTTATGTGTATGTATAGTCAACTATTTATAGCATATGTATAGTTAGATTACCGCTTCAGATAGTTAGCTAAGTAGGTCTAAAAATTGTTCTTACGTCTAGTGTTGTATGTTTATATTTATGTAGCACCGTGGTCCTGTGAGACACGACATTTCGTTCCACTGTATGTCCACACATGTAGCGGAATGACAATAAAGCTCAACTTGAACTTGAACTTGAACTAAAGGTCGACTGATTGATCGGCCCGCCGATTAATCTCCCGATTTTTGGCATTTTTTAATTAATCGGCATCGGCCGATTATGCTGCAAATTAGGCCGATTTATAGGCAGGCGCACCGGCGGGCAGCTAAGCGTTGTTGCGGAACTCACTCTGAGGCTGCGTGAGACTGAGAGACGGAGCAGCTCACACTCTGCAGCCGCGGCTTGTTCACACACAGCTTCAGCAGGGCAAAACAGACCATTTTGAAAGTGGAATTACGTTTTACCCTACTAGAATTGATGCCGGAAAGTTATCATATTCATAAGTGCAACAAGTCATTTGCATGTGAAAGTAGAAACACGTTAAATTCAGACGAAACTTCTGGGCTGATATTACTCACCCCCGAGGCATCCTAGGTGTATATGACTTTTTTCTTTCAGACGAATCCAGTCGGGAGTTATATTAAAAATTGCACAACACTGAACTCATACATCATCAGCCCGGAGCTGCTTCCGTGTACAACTGTTGGCGCAAGCTAGATTAAAGTGATTATTACGTTTTGAATAT
>NW_015540843.1:112760-126641 GCF_001515605.1 Sinocyclocheilus anshuiensis | reverse complement strand
TAAAGTGATTATTACATTTTGAATATGGATATTTTTCTTACAAAAACGCATCGATTCGCTACATTTTTTTATGGATGGGCGCTTTTTATTTCACTTCTTTTGGACTGAAGCACTGCAACACCCGCTGACTGCAATGATAGAGCTTGGAATAGCCAGGACAATTTTTAATATAACTCCGACTGGATTCGTCTGAAAGAAGAAAGTCATATACACCTAGGATGCCTCGGGGGTGAGTAAAACACAGCCTAATTTTCATTTTTGGGTGAACTAACCCTTTAAGCCTCTTATTAAGAAACCACAACTAGATTCTAGTGAACTGGCAAATTACAGACCCATTTCAAATCTTCCGTTTATGTCTAAAATTTTAGAAAAGGTTGTCTGCTCAACTGTGCTCCGTCCTGCAAAAAAATGATCTCTATGAAGAATATCAGCCACCATAGAACACAAACTGCACTAGCTTGGGTTAAATGAATCAATTTTGCTTGGTTGGAACAGCAGCTATGCTAATTATGTCTCTATTTGTTTCTCTGTTTTTGCCACAGGATTGACATCCCGTGGTAACTAGGATTTACACAAGCTTCAGTCTGGATCCAGAACACCTGAGAAGAGATAATGCCAACCCCTCAGAGGACCTCAGATGATGCCAACCCTGAAACAACATACAGAACTACCAAATTTTGCTATAAGTTTGATTGCAACATATAATAATTGCTGTTTGTAGTGTTCATAGTCTTTTTGTTTACGTCTTTAATTGATTTTTCCGTACATTTCTGCCATATGTACATTTACAAACATAGTCACCACTGATAAGCTACTACTAAATATATCGTAGAAACATATATTATACAGTTGCTTTGCAACGATTTGTATCGTAAAAAGCACTATACAAATAAACATGAATTTAATTTAATTGAATATACTGTGATAAAAGCAACTCACACTACACTCTCAGAAATAAAGCTACAGAAGCTGTCACTGGGGCAATACCTTTTTATAGGGTACACTTTTGTACCTATAAGGTTCTAATACATATTAGAACCTTATAGGTACAAAAGTGTTCAGTCTGCTGACTGAAAGGTTTTAGGTTTGAATTTAGGTACACTCTCAAAAACACAGGTACACAAGCTGTCACTGGGGCGGTACCTTTTCAAAAGTTACATGTTTGTACCTAAAGGGTCCATTTTGGTAGCTTAAAGGAACATATTTAGTCAATATCTGTAACCACTACACAACCTCAACATTAATGAACTACTACGTGTGTTCAGATTCCTTATTGCAGTGCAAAAGAATAGGCTGAAACATTCATCATGAGGTTGGTTTTGCCTTAGATTCAGCAGCTGCTGTGTCAGCGCTAAAGACAACATTCAAGCTGTGGAAATGCAAAGCATCATACTGTATGATCATGCTGCTGAGACTATATCTGTTCAAACTCTTCATAAACCCAGCTTATGAACTAAAAATACAGATAAATGCTGCTACTTTCTTCGATTATACCAATATACCAATAATAAACACCACATATTCCTGCCTACAGTACAGTTTACTACATTCATGACAACACTACTGAGCTGCTTTAACAGAAAACTGTGATGAATTTTCACCCTTGCTTTAACTTTATTATTAACCTTCATTTTAAAAACAGCGTTTTTTCATTTAACAAACAAAGTCTGCTTTGCATTAAGTTGAAAATCGTTGCCTAATATTTTCATGCAAAAGTTAAACACTGTAGATCTTGCTATCAATCAATAACCACAAGTATGAGTAGATTTCCATTTCCAAATTCAATCTAGAAAAATTGTATAGCCTATAACAATTAGAATGATCTTTTAAAAAAACAGTACAAATATGTATATACTCAATCATCAAAAATCAAAGCCTTGAAGAGCCCTTCACTTCAAAAAAAAAATAATAACAACATTTAAAAACTTACACTTACAGTGACAACGTCACTGTGGGTATTTTAAGGAAACAAACACTATTTCAGGTGACTGATTTTGATCACTTAAGAACTACCATGATACCCACAAAGTCTGAAACTACAAATTACAATAGCAACTATAGCAAAATGCCACGAATACTATTAACGCAGTAAAACTCTGGTAAATTAGTAGCACTTTCTTAAAAAAAAAAAAAAATAGAAGAATTATGTTGAGATGGGTTGAACCCACACAATTGTTGTTTCCTGGTAAACACACAGTGTTTATAAACTGTTTCAATATTTATTGTGCAAAAACAATACACAAATTAAAATGTCGCAGGTACAATAAAGAAATTAGCCGTAGCAAGGTAAAGAAGTCGGCCATTTTATTACAAAAATGTTTAAAATGTATTTTCCTCACATAAAGTAATGAGTGGTGATTTGAGATATAATGATTATGCTCATAACCGTTCAGGGGAAAAGACGCAAACATGTCCTTTGTTGAAGCGAGCGAATAAAATAAACTAATGAGATGGTGAGAAGTGTTTAAAAAGAGTTTTTGATGAGTCCGCGAGAGCCGTATGTGCTATATATAGCTATATAAAGTGGCATGAAGAAACAACCATTAATGATTTAGAGGTGATTTTGGTTGCAAATTGTAGGACTGTTATATCAGTGTATGCCGTCTCACCTGTGATGTTGAATCACTTGTGATTGGACGAGTCCTTTATTGTCACTAAAATAAACCCAAAATGACAGACAAACAGACGATCTTCAGTATCCGTGCGATATTTGCATGAATGAAGAACTAACGCCTTTAATGTCAATCGTCTTCACAAATCCAGTCAGAATTACCATGAGATAGCACAGATATGTCAGTGTCTCAGGACGCGTTTGTGTTCATTTCAGATGCAAGATCAGCGCATAAAATGCCGCATGCTGGATTTGATTGATGTGGTTTGTCTTTAGTAAAGATTTGCGGGAAATATCGTCTCCTGTTCCCCTGCACGCTAGTTGTGCATTGCAATCCGCCAAACGCGCCGTTTATTCGATCATTTTTGTGATATCGATGCGTATAATATGAACACTGCGGCCTCTAGTCCACACAACACTCCCTGTTTGTTTCCCAGCCTCCTCCAGTTTAGTGATGTCCGGTTCGCGAACGAATCGTTCAATTTAACCGGTTCTTAGTGGAGCATAGTTTCTGCGCTGATGAAGACTAATTTATTGACGTCATAACTGTAAAACATCCTAGTTTGCAGATCACTGCCTGTATATGTGTTGATGCTTTAGATACAAAAATCCAAATTTTAAGAAACGTATCAGATTATAATGATGTTTTAATTGACTGATGTTATGATTACTGACTTTATATTTGAATGTGTTAAGCCCGCGATAGACTTAACGCCATACGTCATCGCCAATGACGTCATTACGTCGAGCGTAAAAGAACCGGTGAACCGTTTTTTTCAACCGGTTTATTGAATCGAACTGTCCGAAAGAACCGGTTCGCGGAAAAGAACCGAACTTCCCATCACTACTCCAGTTCTCATTCCCAACATATCCTCCAATCACTTCCTCAATCCACAATCCACAATCCATTCCAGGCGAATGTTTTCACTACGACCTGGAAAGAATGGATTGGATTCAGTACAGCGCACTATTGCTCTGCTTACTATCATGCTGCACAGTATACTGCACAAGCTACACCAATATGATCTAAGCTAAACTGAATGCTGTTTTTATGCCTTTTTTTTTTTTGTATGGCTTGTAGTTTTGTCTTTCATGCTTTTAGCCACCCTTAGATGAATACAGATTATTTAGACCTGGGTGTTCTTGTCTATAATAAAAACATTTCATAATAGTAAATGTCATTTATTGCTATTTTTCAAAAAAAAAAAAAAGTTAGATAACATTGTTATAACAAACTAATTACACAATTACACCCACAATTACAATTTATTTACAAAGATTTCATGAACTGCAACATATGCCCAGGGATTGCAAGCATGTCATAGAAGGAGGGTTTTTAGTAGGAGTAAATTGTGTTATAAATGAGTGGAAAATTTGTTTATTTTTGTCAGTTTCATGCATATAAATGCGATATATGGGTTAAATAAAATTTCAGAGACAAAAAATAAATATGTGGGCAAAGTAGGCTAGAAATCAAGGCTGGACTTTTTTCCATAAATCTATTAAAGGGGTCATATGATGCGATTTCAATTTTTCCTTTCTCTTTGGAGTGTTACAAGCTCTTGGTGCATAAAGAAGATCTGTAAAGTTGCAAACACTAAAGTCTCAAAACCAAAGAGATATTCTTTATAAAAGTTAAGAGTTAACCACACCTACCTAAAACGGCTCGTTCTAACACGCCCCCACATATCTACGTCACGATCTGGGAAGATTTGCATAACACCTCCCAAATGTTCACGCAAAGAAAGAAGGCGTAACTTTTATTCTCGCTGTAGTATTGTTGACGCTGCAGCCATGTCCTGAAGACGCTGTTTGCTTCGTTGTGAAAGCGAAACTACTTTGTTTGGTCTTCCAAAAGAGAACGATATCCGCTTCGTCATGCCTAGAGCTGATCTGTGCTGGTCGCTGAGGGAATACATCAACTTTCACCGTGGACAAAGCGGAGTCCAGCCTGCCTCAGCTCACTCTATCCCGGCCTCAGCGCACAAAACCGGGGCTTCCCCTCATGCTAGTGTAACCCGGACTCACTTTTGTTCCAGGTTTACAATTATTTTTGTATATATGTTAAATTGTCGAGATTGTTAATCACACGTGAGTTGCAGTTCACGTGGCTGCAATATCCGTTACACGTGAGCCTGTATGGGAGAGAAAGTAACATATTAGTTAATTTATGCAAATGTTATTGTTAAATTCTGGTAAACAGAATGTTTATCGTAATGTAAGATAAATACTTAACTGAAAGTATTTGTTTTTTGGGTTGAAACCCATGTAATATGATTGTTTTATTGAATCACTGGCTTATTTTATGTTTGTGAGTTTCCAGTGATTACCCATCTCTAGAGAGCCGCTCCTATATTTTCTGATTCGCAGTTAGTACATGGTGAATACAAACAGTGGTGTCGATATTATGAGTGATGCTTATCCCACAAATACACTTAACTGAACAAAGCGTGTACTCCGTGCTACACGATTAGTGGCGAGCCAGCCAGGAGATGGTTTTGCATTACTGGAAACTCTGTAAACAACCCAAGCAGTTGTAAATAGCCCAAGCAGACTGTTGACAAAATGGAAGAAATTGTTGCCAAAGGCATTAAAGTCCCTAATGCTGTGATAGTTAGTGGGGCAACTGGAACTGCAGATGATGAAAAACTAATCGAGATTTTGCAGAAACATGGGTCCATATCTAATATAGTGAAGATCCAAGATCCTATATCTGAATTTCATCAGAACCTGATTGTTGAGTTTAGCAGTGGAAGTGCAATGCAGTCCTTAGATCCAATGTTACCTTACACTTACAAGTTGACTGACAATCCTGAAGTCACTTACGTAGTGAAGTCCTTGTCCGATGTTTATACCAAGCATTTAGGAGGGGATGCCACTAGGTCTTACCTCAAAGGGTTGAGGGAGATAGCAAAGCTAAGTGGTGTTAACTTTGAGACAATGCTTAGTGAAATGTTAACAGAGATGAGCTCAGCTGTTCTTCCTTCATGTGCTGAGACAGGTGCTGTAAATCAGACTCCTGAAAAACTCATTCAGGACCAACCTGAGATCAAAACTGTGACAAGTGAGCCACGTTCACTAGAGAAACAGCAGACACCGTCTGCTACCTTTAGTGTAAATTACACAATTCTTACCTCTCCTACGGTGCTGAACCCACCTGATATACATAGATTAGTTGTTGAACATGTGGTGAGAACTGAAGAAGTAAATACACAAGCACTTGCAACAACTAGGCTCAGAGTTTTCTCTGGGAGGATTCCCAGGCCTATAAATGAGATTGAGTATGACACATGGCGTACAAGTGTTGACTTTATCTTAAAAGATCCCACAATATCTAGCTTCCATGGGTCATGGAAAATTCTAGACAGTCTGCTACCCCCAGCCTCTGATATTGTAAAACACTTGGGTCCTGAAGCTACCCCATCCGAATACCTGCAGTTGCTTGATTCAGCGTTTGGTACTGTAGAGGATGGCGATGAACTTTTGGCTAAGTTCATGAATACTTTGCAGAACGCAGGCGAAAAGCCTTCAATTTATCTGTCCAGACTTCAAGCTGCTTTGACCATCGCTGTTAAGAGAGGAGGCGTTTTGTCCAGTGAAGCAGACCGGCAATTGTTAAGACAGTTCTGTCGGGGCTGCTGGGACAATAATCAGATTGCAGATTTAAGTCTAGAACAGAAACGTGATAATCCGCCTTGTTTTGTGCAGCTATTATTAATGTTGCGCACTGAGGAAGATAAATATGCAGCTAAAGAAAAGCGCATGAGACAGCATTTAGCTGGGTCAAAGCAACATGTTCAAGTGCATACCCAGAGAACCTGGGTGGTAGATGAGGCTAGGCAATCAGAAACTTCTGATATGTTGTTAATTGCGTCTGAAACTAATAGCCACTCTTCAGAGTCAGTTGGCGAAACTTACTCCCAAGGGCTGAAGTTTCTAAAAAATTTGTTCCGCAGCCTAAAGCTAGGAAAAGCTCTGCAGTAGAAAAGAAACCCCAGAAACCAAATGTTGAAGCTGTTACAGCTGATGCAAACAAACAAATGGAAAAGCCCAGACCATGGTACTGTTTTAAGTGTGGGGAAGACGGCCACATAGTAGCCTCTTGCACTGCTGAGCCAAATCCCAAACTTGTGGCTGAGAAACGTAAGCTGTTAAGAGAAAGGCAGTCCAGATGGGAATCTCAGAATACTGTTGTGAAAGAGGATTTAAACTAGAACCAGTTCCTGTTGAGGGGCGAATTGGAACTGAAAGACTTTCTGGTCCCACCAGGACTTACGCTTCTACTTGCAGCCAGTGCCCTAAGAATCCGAACATGAACGCTAAACTACCCAAAGGTCTAATTGGCACTAAATGCACTGCACTAGTTGATATTTCGGGGCAAGAATGTCATTGCTTGATTGATACTGGTTCGCAAGTTACCACTGTTCCCAATTCCTTTCATAAGCAGTATCTTTCGGATTACCTAATTCATCCTCTTTCCAATTTACTAGAGGTAGAAGGCGCAAATGGTCTTTCAGTGCCGTACCTTGGGTATGTGCACTTGAACATAACTTTTCCGGCAGAATTCGTTGGTGTCAAAACTGAAGTGGCCACCGTTGCTTTAATCGTGCCAGACATTAAGTCACACACACAGCCTTTAGTTCTTGTTGGAACAAATACTCTAGATGCCCTGTATGAAGAACATTTAAGAGCAAGACCTTTTCCTTTCTTACCTGCCTTGTATGGTTATAGGGCTATCCTATATACTCTTGAGCTGTGGCACAAACGGAATGAAACCGGCACTCTTGGCCATGTCAGGATGAAGAGCCAGATACCTGAAGTCTTGGCCGCAGGTCAAACAGTTGTCTTGGAAGGTACTTGTCATATACCTGGAACTCCAGTTGACAAATGGGTTGTAGTGGAACACCCTACTGTATCTTCTTTACCAGGTGGAGTCGTAGTAAAGTGTTGTTTACATACCCTTTCTTCTGAAAAGTCAGGGAGTCTCCCTGTGGTTCTCACTAACAAAGCCGACCATGATGTGACTATTCCAAGACGATGTGTCGTTGCTGATATTCATGCAATGGAATCTGTGCTTTCACCTAATGGAAGTCTATCAAAGTCTGATCCCCAGAGAGTTAATCCAGAAGGGTCCAAAGAGCCAAAGATTGCTGTTAACTTTGGTGATTCACCATTGTCACAAGAGTGGAAAGGCCGGATTACTAATCGGCTTAACGAAATGCCTGAAGTCTTTGCTCAGCATGACCTGGACTTTGGAAGGACTCAGAAAGTGAAGCATAGTATCAAGCTAAAGGATGAAACACCCTTTAAGCAAAGAGCCAGGCCCATCCACCCACAAGATCTCGGAGCCGTACGTAAGCATCTCCAGGAACTCTTGTCGAGCGTTGTTATCTGTGAGTCAGAGTCTTCTTTCTCTTCACCCATAGTGGTGGTAAGGAAAAAGAATGGCGATGTCCATCTTTGCATAGATTACAGGAAGTTGAATCTGCAAACAATCAAGGATGCGTACGCTCTGCCTAACCTTGAAGAGACATTTGCCACTCTGAATGGTTCAAAATGGTTTACCGTGCTTGACTTAAAGTCGGGGTATTACCAAATCGAAGTACAGGAATCCGATAAACCCAAAACCGCTTACGTGTGTCCCTTAGGATTTTGGGAATTCAATAGGATGCCACAAGGAGTGACCAACGCGCCGAGTACTTTCCAACGGTTAATGGAGAAGTGCATGGGAGATATCAACTTGAAGGAAGTACTTGTGTTTTTAGACGACTTGATTGTGTTTTCACAAACTCTAGAAGAACACGATAGACGGTTGTTGAGAGTTCTCACTCGGTTAAAGGAATATGGGCTGAAACTTTCACCGGAGAAATGTTGGTTTTTCCAAACTTCTGTGAAATATCTTGGACAAATCGTGTCCGAACATGGAGTTGAAACCGATCCTGAGAAGATTGAGGCCATAAAAACCTGGCCATGTCCTAAAAACCTGAAGGAGCTAAGATCATTCCTAGGATTTTCCGGTTACTATCGGAGGTTTATAAAGGACTGCGCCCATATTGTGAAACCATTGAATGAGCTGACCTCTGGTTATCCTCCATTGAGGAAAGGTAGCAAAAAGCCTGGAAAAGAAGGTCAATACCACAACCCCAAAGAGCAGTTTGGCAGTCGTTGGACATCCATTTGTCAGACGGCATTTGAGACCTTAATTACTAAGCTCTCCACCGCTCCTGTCTTGGGTTTTGCTAACCCTAAACTTCCTTATATCCTTCATACAGATGCCAGCACTTCTGGATTGGGGGCTGCTCTGTACCAGGAGCAGGATGGCGAGCAGCGAGTAATTGCATATGCCAGCAGGGGGCTATCTCGCAGTGAATCCCCTTACCCAGCTCACAAACTTGAATTCTTGGCTCTTAAGTGGGCGGTAACAGAAAAATTTCTTTATGGCAGTTCATTTACTGTTGTCACTGATAGCAATCCCCTGACTTACCTGTTGACAACAGCCAAGCTGGATGCTGTTAGTTACCGATGGCTTGCTGCTTTATCAACCTTTTCATTCAAACTGAAGTACAGAGCTGGAAAGCAGAACATTGATGCAGACAGCTTGTCCAGAAGGCCACATGGAGAGTTGTCTGAAGATCAAATGTCAAGAAAGGAAATCGAAAGGATCGAGAAGTTTGTGCAATATCACACAGCTGAAGCCAATGTTCCTGGTATCACTGATACTGATGTGGTGGAGGCTATATGTGAAAAACACTTTGTACAGCAGAACAACGATCCTGCTGATTCCTTGGTTATGTCTCTTGCCATTCACCCAGATGCGGTACCAAACTGCTATGAACAGGAGGACAGTTTGCCTGGATCTTCAGTTATACCTAACTTGATGAAAGAGGAGTTGACTGAGAAGCAGAAGTCTGATCCAGTTATTAGGGAAGTGCTTGTGTACCTGGAATCTGGGCAAAAACCCCCACCGGCTGTCAGAAAAAAAGTTCCTGATTTCCCTTTCTATTTGAGAGAGTGGGATTGCCTTGAAATAAGAGAAGGAATTTTATGCAGAAGACGACAGGATGGAGACTCTATAACTTACCAAGTGGTGTTACCTGAGGAACTCAGATCTCTTGTTATGAGTGAATTACATGACCAGATGGGTCATATGGGCATGGAGAGAACCCTGGATTTGGTCCGGTCTCGGTTTTACTGGCCGAGGATGAGTTCTGAGGTAGAACACAAAGTAAGGACCTGTCACCGATGTGTTCGGAGAAAAGCCTTACCTCAGAAAGCTGCACCTTTGGTAAATATCCAAGCTACAAGGCCACTTGAACTTGTCTGCATGGATTTTCTTTCCCTTGAGCCGGACAAAAGCAACACACGGGATATTCTGGTGATTACTGATTTTTTCACCAAATATGCTGTTGCTATACCGACACCCAATCAAAAAGCCAAAACAGTTGCTAAAAGTTTATGGGAACACTTTATCGTACATTATGGTTTCCCAGAACGCTTACATTCTGATCAGGGACCAGATTTTGAATCGCGTACGATCAAAGAGCTTTGTGCAATAGCTGGTATCCAGAAAATTCGTACCACACCTTATCATCCTCATGGGAACCCAGTAGAGTGATTGCTGAGTATGTTGGGAACCCTGGAGGAAAAAGATAAGAGTCGTTGGAAAGAGTTTGTTAAACCTTTAGTCCATGCTTACAGCTGTACGAAGCATGAGAGTACAGGTTTTTCCCCATATGAGTTAATGTTTGGCCGACAACCTCGATTGCCGCTTGATTTGGTGTTCAGATTGCTGAGAGAGAGTAATCAGCAGACATCACATTCGCAGTATGTGCAGCAGTTGAAGTCTCACTTAAAAGAGAGCTATGAAATTGCTGTGCGTAATATGCAGAAACTTGCAGAAAGAAACAAAGTCCGCTTTGATAAAAGTGTGAACGAGTCTACCCTAGAGGTGGGTGACCGTGTTTTGGTGCAAAATGTTAGAATACGTGGGAAACATAAACTCGCCGATAAGTGGGAGTCTGAGGTCTATGTTGTGGTGAAGTGTGCAGACAAATTGCCTGTCTATACTGTTCGTCCAGAAACAAAGGATGGTCTGTTTCGTACGCTTCATAGAGACCTGTTACTTCCTTGCAGATTTTTGCCAGTTTCTGAAACCGTAAATTCAGTTGAGCCAAAATCAGTTTCTAAGCCTAAGACTAGGTCAAGTCTTGAGGTGCGAGAGTCAGAAGAGCTGAATGTCAATTCAGAAATTGATGATAAAACCTCTGATTCTGTGTATAGAACTTGTCCAATTAAGGAAATGAGGTTTGTAACTTATCATGACTTACCCAGACAAGAAAATGTCTTACCTGTTGTAACTTCAGAAAGTTCCTTACCTGTGAGTAATGAAGAAGAAATGCTTTCACCTGAAAGGGCAATAGAACACTTACCGGTTGAAGTTTCTGTTGAAAACTTACCTGATGTTGCAGAATCTGTTGAGTTGACTTGTTCTCCTGGAACCCCAATGGTTACTAATGAGGGAGACAGTGCTGAAAGGGAGTGTAACAAAGTTAATCGTACTTTGGCTGAAGGTGATACCGTAGATGTGGAAACTCAGTGCAGACGTTCTACTAGAGAAAGAATGAAACCCAAGATACTTACGTATCCAAGTTTTGGAAATCCCTTAATTCAAGTGGTTCAGTCCTTGTTCCAAGGATTAAATACCGCTTTTGTTGCTGCTTTGAGTGGTATTGAAGAACCAAGTGAGCTAATACAGAAGTCTCAAGTAAAGATTGTGTAGGAATTGAGTTACCTTAACTTAGGATACGAGGACGTATGCCTAGTTAGGAGGGGAGGATGTAACCCGGACTTACTTTTGTTCCAGGTTTACAATTATTTTTGTATATAATTATTATAAATAGTTTGTGATATTATTAAAAGTTCATAGCTATATAATTGTTAATTTAAACGAAGTAAATTGTAAATAAATAGTGAAAATTGAAAAAATAAGAAAAAGTTGGATATGACGTAGTTGACCAATGAGACGCTGTTTAGTCACTCTCTCTCTCTGATGAGTCAGCAGAATCAGGAAGCCACGGAGAAGATCGCGAACTTGAGTTAGAGCTCCTAATTAAGGAAAAAATACTTTAAAAAAGTTAAATAAGATTCAATTCTTGTTGTAATTCAAGAGGGGAGATTTAAATTGATGAGATCCAGTAATTATTTTCATTCGGAAGGATTTTATTTTTGAGTTTTATACGGAAATACTGGATATGGTGAGTTATTTTGTTTAAGTGTTGTTAATTGTAAAAATAAGTGCATGACAACAGTTTAAGTGTTAAATGTTTATTGAAATTTATGTATGTATGTATTTTGTGCTGTATTTGTTAAATTGTCGAGATCGTTAATCACACGTGAGTTGCAGTTCACGTGGCTGCAATATCCGTTACACGTGAGCCTGTATGGGAGAGAAAGTAACATATTAGTTAATTTATGCAAATGTTATTGTTAAATTCTGGTAAACAATGTTTATCGTAATGTAAGATAAATACTAAGTGATTGAGAATCTGAACTTTATCTGAAATCAGAACTGTTTTGGACAGATTTGAACTGAACTGTGATCTAATTCCAAAAGAGGATTCTTTAAGGAATATTTATTTTTTGTACAGTGAATGTGGGTTGCATACCTGAAAATAAGAGTTTAATTCATTGTGTGGGTAACTAAGAGTATACCACCAAAGATTTAATTGAGTACTCAAAGCCAGTTTAATTTTCATTTCAATTTCATATTGAAATTTGGTGTTTATCTGTTAATTTACATTGTGTTTGTTTATTCTCTATATTATTTTCTTTAAAAAGGCCTATTGCATACATTTGGGGAAAAATTTAATTAAAAGTACTATACTTACCATAATACTTGTTTGTGAGTTTCCAGTGATTACCCATCTCTAGAGAGCCACTCCTATATTTTCTGATTCGCAGTTAGCACATGGTGAATACAAACAGTGGTGTCGATATTATGAGTGATGCTTATCCCACAAATACACTTAACTGAACAAAGCGTGTACTCCGTGCTACACTAGGCCGCTGTGTTTTTCGTTGCCACTGATGATTCAAACGCGAGGTTTGGGCAGTAGAGTAGCACTTGTTGTTTGTCATTTCTCCGATCACAAATGCAGACAGAGTTTTATGTTGATGCAATGCAACGCAACGCGTAAAAAGACAGTATAAGTCATTATAATCAGTAATTATGTCCCCACTGGATGCAACAAATGCCTCGTTTGTAATGGGTTTTAATATTTATGTCTCGTCCCTCGGCCGGACACGGCATAAACAGTATGTGAGGGGCGTAACATTATTAACGTATTCAGCCAATCACAACGCATTGGATAGCTGGCCAATTACAGCACACCTCGCTTTTTCAGACCGATGAGCTTTGTAAAAATCGACGCGTTTCAAAAAGGCAGGGCATAGAGGAGAAACAATAATGTACAGTATGTGGAAAATAATGTTTTTTTTTTACTTTAAACCGCATAAACACATTTCATTACACCAAATACACAAAATAATGTTCTTTTTAGCAGCATCATATGACCCCTTTAAGACATGATTTCATGAACCTTGCAATTAACCAGTTATTCAATAATCCAGCAATTATTCAGTTTAATTTGAATTGATGCTCATTTTGAAAATATGCAAACATAAACACTGAGGGCAGGAAAGTTTGGGTTTTAAACTGGTTTTAAGATTGTCCACTAAAATGTTGTTTCATTCATGCATGCAAATACTTCCTTTGGATACAATTTACAGAAGAAAAATACTTGTTTTCTTTTACTTTTCTTTTCTTCACTAGTAGGAATTTTTCATTTCATTTTTCTTTTTATTAGACTATAATTGAGTTTGTCTCCAATGACTGCATGGATCTGTATTCTCACTGTTCAGACATGACTTGCCTTTATTTTCCAAAAGATTTGTTTTCAGAGGCGTGTTTCTCTGCAATAAGTATGCTAATGATGAGATTATTGTCTCACAGAGGACATCCTCCTACTTACATCACTTCATTCACCTGCCCTCATAAGAGGAAGGAAGGGGGAAAAAATAAGTTTTTACTTGCAGACAGAAGATGAAGATGATAATATGCTGACTGAACCCAAGGCGAAAACTTCAGCATTGTCTATTCATGTTTAATGTCTAATAACTGCAGAGACAGACTACATCGGTGCAAAGGTCTTCTGCAAAGTAAGTTTATTTGTCCTAATTCAAAATAGTTTTATAAATTGGAGGAAATTTAA